>NC_141786.1:11821832-12121832 GCF_054643075.1 Acanthaster planci | reverse complement strand
TTAACAAGGCCAAACAAAAAAAATTGTGTGTTTACGGCCGGTAACGTACTGAAAAAATTCCAGGTAGGTATGTTGGAAAATAATTTTATTTTGTGATTTTTTTTATCTCAGTTCTGCTTGCCCATGCATGTTCTTTTGCAACGTTTCAAACAAAGCATGTTTATGTAGGCCTACGTTGCTTTCAGGGTTGCATGGGATTAATTGGGTTGAAAATGCTTGCAATAAGCATCTTAAAACTAGCTCCATAATTTCGTAACGGCGGCCATTGGCATGGCGACACTTGGGCTGAGATCGCATGGGCGACCATGTGCCGTGGTTTAACGTTTTGCAAAATCCCGAAACACAACCTTGTTATAAAAACACTGCAATGGAAAATACATACATGTACAAAGAAAGTAGAGATCAAACTCTCTGAATAATTTGTAGAATATTTCTTATTCCATCAATGTTTGTTTTTGGTAATTTTGAGATCCAATTTCTGATGTTTACACTCTGCTAAACTTTTGTGCATGTGCCACATCACATTCAAGTACTAGTCCATTCGTACTAGTCTGGTTTCCGGTCCTTTGTCCTACACTGAAGCATTAGTTACAAGTATGCAGCGGGAACCATTGCCTACGTGGCTGAACTGTACGATCGACCAACTGGGGTCGCGCGATCGGCCACAGCAAAAGTAAAATCCAAGACTAAAATCTGGTACATCAGTAAAAAACAAAAAAGCAAACCAAAAAAAAAAGCCAAAAAAAAATTTGAATTGCTCAAAAAGAGAGTTTAACATCAGAGAATTTACAATTTTGAATACGATTTTCAAAATTCCACTTTGGCAAAGTTGGCCGCGACGTATGTGAATTAATTGTAAGGGAAATGTGCCGTGGTGTAGCACAGATCGGGGCCTGAAAAACCTACATGTCATGTATTCGCTGGTGCTCACTGCTCGTCCTGATGCATCAGATTAAATTGAGCTATGCACAGTTCACGTCGCTGCATTCTTTCATGCAAACTTTGAGTTCTGAGATCGTTGCGATTTTTGCACGTTTAAATGGTAACACGGATATGTTTTTGTCAAAATCATGGTAAGTTTTAAGAGTGAACAATGTTTGTTTGTGGCAAAATTAAAATACATGTACTTAAAATGTTTGAAATTTGTGCATTTAAAATTATCATTTCAGCCTTCAAAATGCCAATAAAAAGTCTGAGGTCGGCAATTTGGCCCCAAAAATTCCAGGTCGGTCGGGTTACCATAAACACACCACTTTTGTTGTACGGCCTAACTAAATATTAGATCACAACAGTCTGATCTGGGAAGCCGGTTCTAATTAAGGCTTCGCGAACATTCTCCCCCGGTATGAATACCGCCCGGCCCTACTGGTCCGGTACAAAGCTCGTCCGGTAATAAGGCCTGTCTAGTCCGGTACGTGAATGGCATTTTAAGGCAAGTCAGTCAGGCGCGTCAATTTATTACCCCTCGCTGGCGCCCAGAGCGGAACAAAAGAAGGCTTATCGGATTAAGGGTATTAGGAGTTAAAAGGCTGCCGCTGACCTAAAGTTAGTGTGGTGCATGTACATGTATCTCAGTACGGTGCAAAATTGTCCCTTGTGTAAAGGATCAATTTTTTGTTTAAACCTTTCTTAATTTTGCCAAAAAAATAAAAACCCTTCGAAGCGTGGGTGTAACTTGCAAATTAACATTTTCATTTTAGGGAAAAACTTTTGTTGCATTAAACGATGTTTGGGGGATTGGTTTTGGTTTTAAGAAGTTGAGGGAATGACAGTGAGATTTTTTTAAACCATGTCAAATGGCCTGTCGCAAAAGAAAGCGTCAAAATCCGACTGGCCAGACCAAATCCAAAAAGGGCTCATTGATTTTGTTTCACGGCACCATTTTTTTTATTAAAACGATCTGACTAATTGAATTTATTATTTGGTGCCCTCCTATAAAGCTTTGAAATTGGATTAAAATCTTTCTGGCATTATAACCGAGACAACATTCAAGATGACATGAAAAGACAGATTAATTGGGCACAAAAATTTTAACTTTCTTTCCCTCATTTTTTTGGGGGGATGACTTTTTGGCTACTTTATTGTATAACATTTTAATATGATATACTATCTTTATAAATTATTTTTTAAAATCATGGCCGCCCCCTGTATTATGTGATTTTGCAAGTTCGACCGCTCCTGTCTGGCCGGGGTAGCGTCACGTAGCCGTGTCGCATTCCTTTGCATGGTGCATGGGTACGGTGCGTGCAGGCTGTATTATTACAATTTGAATGTTCACATCAATTTGGCTACCCGTGCGGCCATTCTGCAGCGAAGTAAAACAAGAAAAATACTTGAGTACGCAATTTGTAGTGCTTTCTAACAGGAAGTGTTTATTTTGCCGGGAAGAGTTTCCGAACGCATATCATTCTTTACTCTCGTTTAAGAAAATGGGAAGACTATAATGTCTGTAGCTCACAGACGAATAAAAAAGCTACATCAATTTTTGATTGACAAATTGGCGTTTTAACTGGTGTATTGTGTAAGAAACCGTATGGCCCGGTCTTTGACGTGCCGATGGAAGGGGCTCTTATTGTTTGCCTCTGAAAACGAAACCCTTGCACGCGCACTGGTAATTCCGCCCTTCATTGTGTGCCAAACCGCATGGCACGGTTTTTGATCTGTGCCGATGAAAATGCTCAGCGCACTAGAGCTTGGCACTGAAAACCACAAGTTTATTCCACACGTCTTCAAACCACGTGCAATAATAGAGCCCAGGATGGAGCAAGTCTTAATAAGTTACAGGACCAGCCCCCTCGTCCGGTAGCTCGTCCGGTAGTAAAGGCCTCGTGGCTACCGGATTGGCTTAAGGCCGGGCCCTATTCATACCGGGGGAGAATGTTCGCAAAGCCGAAGACCTAGGAAGAATGTATATTTTAGGTGGTGTCACTTGCCACATGATAGCAATACTATTTTGACATCATGTTTTATTTACGAGTACACATGTGCATATAACACGTCGCTGGCTATATGTACATACAATGATGCACTGTAGTAACTTTCAGATTGATCAAAGTTGTGGTCCTGTATGACCAGTAAAGAACGCAAATTCAAGGTGTTGTCACGTGACACATGATGATGTAAAAGGGATTTTCATACTTTGTTTTTTTTCGGGGAAATTTTCATGAAGTGTTTTTGTCCGAAATTAAACTTGTTAAGTAGATTGTAATCGTATTAAGCTTCCTGTAAAACAAAATCTTCTGACGTGCTCTCGTTAATTAGAAATTTAAAAAAGTGTGTTGCATAATTTCAATCTCCAAATTGCTGCTGCAGCAGTTTTGGAGATATACATAACGAAATGCTGCCCCCATGTGGTGAAAAGCTGTTGAATGCCTTTTCAGTTTTCGTCGTTTTTCTCAACAGCAGATATTGTATTGAATTGAAACTTTAACAGGTGATTTTTATTGTGTTTTTCATTAGATTTCTTTCCACAAATTACCATAGTGGAGACTGAAGCAAAACAATCATGATGCCATTGCAGGGGACTCATATAAGCAAAGTTTCAAATTAATTTGACTTGGAATAGTGTGACAAACTGTTGAATACTAAGAAAAAATATTAACAAAAGAGTAATACTATAAAAAAAATTGACAAAAACGGACACCCCCCCAGGATCCTAGCAAATGAGCCAACCCGTCCCCCAAAAAAGGGCAATAGGGCACATTTACAAGCAGACAGAGACAAACAAGGACCAAGACACGTAAAATATTGCTAATAAAACAACTAAAACAAAACGAAACGAAGGCAGGTAGTGAATACATACAATATACCAGTGACGGCAAACTGTTACTAAACGATATTTGGCCGGGACATTTTTTTCTTTGGCCAATTCCCATTCTGTCATCACTGTGGCGTTTTGCTTAGTCTGGTTCTGCGCTTTCATTAAGCACGGGGCCGCGGTTGCATTTTAGGGGCCTGAAATCAGTCCTATGAAATTTCGGATTTATTTCCCTAGATTAGTGTCAACTAGGTCTACCATAGACCCGAAATCGTGGCGATATAAAAATTCCACGTTGACCTGTCATTTCGAAAATTGGCGACTCTCTTTCTTTACAATAAAAACTGCATATCATGACATTTAAAAAAATGCATATTGCATGTATTGTGTTGTCATGTAATGTGCATTCTGTGTACTCTCAGGTGACACCTTTTGCAAACCTGCTTTCTCCCAAAAGAAGTTGCTTTTTGAATGAATTTTGAGGAGGAAACCTGGATTTCCCAGTGAGGCAACATGCACAATCTACCGACTGCCGGATGTGTACTTTTTGCCCGTGTCATTACGCGCAAATCAACGTAGACGTTTGTTACTAGTCGTAGCCCGTAAAACGAAACCAACAGGTATTTCCGAGGGCTCCCATCATTGTGCACATAAATGACACAGGGTACCGCGCACATTATCGTTGAGTTTGAAGTAGTACGTGTTTCTACAGCCTGCGGTTTTTTTTAAAGTTCATTAAAAATCGGAATCCAGCACACACGTAAAAGTCAAGAGAGGCTTTTACTTAGGTAAGTACATAACCTGGGGCCGATTTCACAAAACCCATCTTAACTTATGATCGATCTTATACATGTAAGAGTCCAAGCCATAAGAAGCGTTACTCTTCCCAACTCGCGATAAGATGCGTCTTAGTGCTTTGTGAAATCGGCCCCTGCAGGCAAAATGGCATTACACGTGATGTTTTCGACAGTTCCGGATAGCCAGTCGAACGTGTCGTTGCTACTGCAACGCCATGATTTCGGGTCTAGGCCTACCATATAGGCCTAGGTTCATGTTTAAACTCCACATCCAAACCTGCAAACCTTCAACATTATTATTCATCGAGAAGACAAACAACAACGTTTACCTACCTTCTAAATTTCCAGTGGCGCAAACTTAAAAGGGGGTTTGACTCACACGTTTCTGAAATTTCCACGGTCTTTCCCGGCTCCCGCAGTGGCTGTCGGCATTGACACCAAACATGCCAAACGATTTAGGAATATGATCGGAGTACGACACGTACCATGCATGCATGCATGCCGTAATCGTAACAGTAACACGCCATTTTACATGCATGACATGTTGAATAACCATTTGGTACCCATAATCCCGCGGGCCCTATGTACACATAGGCCGGTGTCACATGAAAATCCTACCCCTATGAAAATCTGACTCCTTCTCCCTCTTATTGGATAATCCCTCTGACGTCACTGGTCACTCGCCGACGTATCAGCTAATTAGCATATTTGCGCTTGCGCGATACTAACAATATGAGTCCACATTTCAGGGAGTCGGATTTTCACACAATACCTGTCTGTCTTGCGCGCGTACTTGCTGGTTTCCCGTCACACGAAAATTAAACGTCCTTAACACACTAGCCTTTTGCCAAGGCCTCGTGGCTATGGAGTGGCGAAGCTGCGAAAACCGTGGTCTTCCGCTTTGCGGCGGGGCGCTTTTGCGGACAAATAAGTCACGAGGCCTTTGGAGAAGGCTATTATGCATGCAACCCACGGAGTCCTCACATTTTAAGCTGTTCTCACTATTTTCCAGTCTGTGTACCACAATCAGATTGTAAGCACGTTGCCGTTGCTGCATGAAAACTTACAATTCCAGAATAACTTAGGCCTAGCATGCCTAGCTTATCAGAGTAAATCAAGTAGGCCGGAGCTACATCGTTACCCAACTTTACAAGTTATTTTTAATGTAAGCTCACCATTTTATTAGGCGGCATCTTGACTTGAAGAGTTGTCTCCTGCTGTCCTCACCTTGATTTGACCGCCACTGCACGCGCACGCGCGTAAAACATTAGTCCTGCGTATATTGCGAAAAAAAGTGAGGACTTTTGCCCGGACAGTACGGTGGGCCAACAGAGGGCGCTATAAATATTAAATCTATGCCGCACGATACGCTCGCGCGTAACTATTTGCGGCTATTACGGCAAACCGAGGAAAACGGAAATAATTATTCTTCTGGTGTGTTTTGATCCATAGAGGGCGATAGAGCATCAAAAAATGTGAGCACACCAAAACTGTCCTCATATTTTCAAACTGTCCTGACTTTCCTACATGGTAGGTGTTTGTGTCCTCGTTTTTATGGCATTGTAATGACAGACAGACAGACAGACAGACAGACAGATAGACAGACAGACATATGCACAAGTAGTAACGGTCGTTAGTATAGATCGGTTTGACCTCTGACACTTGACCTTCTTCCGGTGCAGTATAGATCAGGTTGACTCCACATCCGGTTGCGTGTGAGTAAGTCACATCATAGTTATTTTTAGGTT
The DNA here is from genome assembly GCF_054643075.1 of Acanthaster planci. Taxonomy (NCBI): domain Eukaryota; kingdom Metazoa; phylum Echinodermata; class Asteroidea; order Valvatida; family Acanthasteridae; genus Acanthaster; species Acanthaster planci. The sequence continues at coordinate 12,115,530 of NC_141786.1, read as the reverse complement.
GGGAAAGGTCAGTGGGGTTAGTAGAACAAAGGTGCGTAGTAAACGGTGAGCAGATGAGAGGTCGACGGAGGTGGTGGGCGTAACCGCAACAACGGTCGAGGAGGTGATAGGGGCTTTGTTGCCCTGAAATAAGAGAAGAAAAATGAAAGGAAATAAGATAAAATTACCTTGAGAGGCGTGAGATAACCCAAGCTGCATTGTTATTCGTTGGCTTGTTTGCTTGAGGCCAAGTACGAGTGGGTGATAGCATGGCATCCTTGGCCGAGGAGTGTTGAATACGAAAGGAGTCCACGAACGCAAATGGATCTCCTTTGTTTTAGAAAGCATCGGGCGTCAATTCCCACTGGGAAGATGCTAAAATAAGTAAAGTATCTATCTCGCAAACAAAAGAGTTTGGCGGTCATCCCAGGGAAAAACGCTTCAAACGGGTGGGTTCACTAAATTTTATTGGATTGGGTCCTTTATTACACGGCACGATTGCTTAAACCTATATTTATCAGTACCGCGTGGGAACGCGCTCTTTTGGTGTTTGCATTAAGTCACCGCCACCCCTGCACGATATGAATGCCATGCTGGGTGGACCCTGTAGATCATATCCCAACCTACCCCCGTGAGAACAACATTTAGTGCGACTGAAAGTTTACCAAATAGTTGAGCGTCGTTGCCAACATGGTTGGACATGCAAAGGCAACTACCAAGAAGACCGATATGACTCGTGTACAACCGTCAGTATCAGCGGCGTCTCAAGCAAGCGACGATGCGGTGAGCATCGGTGCGTTAACCGCTCAGCACCTGAGAGCCGGATAGCGCAAGGTGTACAGCTGCGAGGAGCAGAGGTTTTACTACCGTAACGTCGTAACGGGTCACCGTCAGCTGGAGCTCCCTGTCATCGACCCTCTGCCTTCCCTGGAGCAGCTTGAGATCCACGCTCCCTCCGACCTCACCAGTGACGAGCTAGCCGCCACCCTGGATAAAGCTACCCAAGATTCCTTTCAACACTGGTCGGGTGCTACCGCAAAAGGGGCCGTTAGCACTACCAAGCCGGACAATGCTGACTTGTAGACACCCAACTCCACTACCGGTGCACTGCAGGCCCATCCCGATCTTGCTGTGAGGAGGAAGGGAGCTGTGAAGAGGTTCTTTCCCCGGGACCCTGATGAAGAAGAGAACGAACGCGACGCAGACAGGTTTCACCTGGAAGGTGAGCGTTACGTCTTTGAAAAAATTTTCGGGGCAGTACTTACGTCAACGCGAGAGAGTACTTCTGGAACACGGACAAATCAAGGCTGATTACTAAGAAGAAAGGCATAAAGTTGACTGCTTCACAGTGGAACATGCTGATGTCACACGTCAAAGCTATTACCGAAGCTGTATGCAGGAAAGAGACTGGTCAAGAGACTCTTAAACAAATTTTAAGAAGTTTTGTGCTTAGTTTAATCGTTGGTTTTATTGTATTGTTTTTGTATGTAGGCGTGGATGCCGATTGCAAACAGCGAGCTAAAACCCTGTTAGAAAGGATTCTTGTTAAATTAGTTGTGAATAAAACTGAAGAGCTGTCGTTGAAAGATCGTGTACCGTGTGAGGGCTGCAAAGTTGACTCTCCGAGCCAGTGGGACCACGAATGCGTCTGGATCACCACAGACCATGTTCTGGAGGAGTTTGCCTACGATTACTACGTCAATGGCGGTTCAACTCGTGCTTCCACACGCGGTAATTGAACGTTTCGATGCTGCCTCAGAGAAACTAGGGAGAAAAAATTATGTGTTGTGATTTGAACGCAAAGGTTTGGTTGTTTATGGAAAATATCATGATGTGTTTGATGGCCGATTCGAGGAACATTTTAAAATTGTACGTACAGAAGGATCAGAATTGGACTCCCCCTTGCCCCAGATCAGTGTCGGTTTGACCTGTAAACTGTAGAATCGCTGATTAGAACTTTTTGCAAATGTTTGAAAATTATCAATTTGAGTCAGAGAATCCTGTGCAAGAGTTAAAGTCACCTAGCCTAGTGTGACTGTGCCTAAGTCTAAGGCAAAGTTTATTTCAAGTCAGATCTGTCATGGTTACGTCATTAAGCTTTGACCAATCAGATTAGCCATCATCTCGACGAAGACCAACTTTCTTGTGGGCGGTATACTTCGGTCCCAACGGACTCGTCCCTAGCCGCTCAGGGACTCTCCGGAGTGCCATCCGAAGCGCCGCGCCTCGAGGAGAAGGGCGCCCTCGCCTTCGTCGGAGAGGTGCAACGCCACAAATTGGTGTCAGAAGTGGGAACATTCTCGAAGGTTTTGTCTACAGAGAGTTTTAAGTTCCAGTTTCCTGTGACATAGGGATTCGAATGTCTCATTAACTGGCACCCCAGGACTGACAGAGGGCGCTATTTGCGTTTTTGCAGTTGCCACGGGTACAACTTTTGGCAAATCAAACTGTGACACGCGAGTCATGTGACATACGGTCACTAGGCGAGGCTCATCACTACGCTATGCGTTTGCTATGAACGCGATCAAAACGCCTCAGCGGAAATGTGCGACGAAACCCATTCATTTTTACCGAAAATTGAGCGATCTGCATATTCCCAGGCAGTGCATATCTAAATCAAGACAAATTAAGTCCACTTGGAAAGAAGGTGACCTATTTGAAATCGAGGTAAGTGTTAAAAAGTTGGGATAGACGTTGAACATGCATGGACTTGCAGTGAAAAGTTTTGTACATGGAATGCATGCTTAAAGTTAGGCGATACTATTAATATCGAGGGGTGTTTGGCATGTTGTACAAGGGGACAGTTTTAGACAAAAACGCACTGGGCATTACCCTCGGCTTATCAAAGGAATGGGAATGAAATGTTACACTGAAACTGACTAGATATTTGATGACAGTTGAGGCATATTATTAACGTTAAATTAGACAGCGACCAGACGACTGTAGGTTACTTCTTAATTCACAGCTCAACTTGTTAACCTGAAGTCATTTTTATGTGATTAAACTCAAACAGTTAGTTTATAGGCCTTTGTTTATTATACTGTTAAATTCTTATTTTGTTTTCCTTGTTTTTCAAACACTACTGTAGATTCTGAAGGAGGAAGAAGATTCAGTTTTTGTCTCCTATCCTGGATGGTCAAAAAGCTTCAATGAATTGGTCCACAAAGACAAAGTTGTTCATTTGAAGCAGCACAATCCTGAATTTAGTCCATCCTTACAGTCTTTGAAATATATACAACAATTATTTGTTCATCGTATTCTATGCGACATAAGCGATCACTAAAATCAGGAAGAAAGGAATTTCCAAGGGTTGTGATAAAAAGGGACCTGGAAGAGGATGTAATGCACTCCACATTTCCAAACTGTGGCCAGTCTGCAAAGAAAGTTAACACCGACAAGTTGAGTGAAATCGTCGGGAGAAACTGGATGCAGCGAAGAGAAAGTGTCGGCAATTGTACCTACATCATTCCAGGATCATTTACAGTGAAACTAAGGAGGCACAGATTCATCAGCGACTTTGACAAGAGCGGAGCAGAGGTGCATTTGAAATCTGGATTTTATGCACTAATTTCATTTGTTTGCGGTGAGTTTCGTGGCATAGCCAATTTAAAGATCACTGCAAGATGTACCACTCTGATGCCTGGTTCAGCATCTTCAGCTTCATTTGTTAAAATTCATTTTGAGTTTCTGCATGATATCAGCAGGAAACACTTGACAAAAACTGTCTCAAATCAGACAGTTAAGGATATTTTTTACGACATCTGCAAACAGTACCATCTGGAGCTTGAATTCACCCCACGTCTTGCGCGTCAATTACGAGTCAAAGTCATTAGATTCCTGACTCAGCTGAGACAATCAAAAAAAGGAGGTCGTCAACAGAACAAATTTAAGAAATGGATGATCAAAAATGCTATTTGGCAGTTTTAAAATCCCTTACAGCGAATTTTGTCAGCGAACTTTGGTGAGAACTCAGTCTGGGAAAACCAATTTTTCAAGAGCTGGGAATCGTCATCGTATAAACACTGTTGCTAAGTGTATCATAAACAGGTGTAGAAGACAGAAGAAAGCTGCACTGCACAGGTACAGTAGAGCTCACCAGTGTAGGTTAAAGGCACGGATTACTGATGACTGCAAGCAGTCTTTAAAGTTTCTTGAGTTCTGTGGTTTTCAAGCAAAAAAAATTACTTTGAGAAATACAGAAACCGGTGAAATTCAAAGTTTGAATTTATCTCCAGAGAGTACACACTCCCTGTCACAACTCCAAAATTTAATCTTCATAAAAGATAAATTTGGAATTTCTGACAAAGCTTATCAGAAGCTCATTACTATTTGTGAAGACTTACCTTCATTGTATAAATTAAAACAGTCGGTTAATAATATACCTTTGGACAGCATATCCCATACACCAGCAAAAGATTCAGTAGGTTTTCAAAGAAGCATAAGAGTACTCATTGAAAAGCGGGTGGAAACTCTGCATAGAGAAGGCTCTTTAAAAACTGATGAGGTTCAAGTAAAGCTATCAGGTGATGGAACCTGGATCGGTAAGAACATTCATGTGGTAAATGTTACATTTACAGTAATTGAGGAAGGGAAACGTGCAGGGACATCAGCTGGCAATTATCTTGTGTCCATATTTCAGGATTCCGAAGGTTATGATGCCTTAGCAAAGCACTTGGCAGATGTGAAAAGGGACATTGAAGACTTAACAGAAGTTGTTGTGGATGGTAAAGCATACAAAATCATCTATTGTTTGGGAGGTGATTACAAGTTTTTATTGTGCTGCTGTGGAATTGATAGTGCTTCTTGTACTTACCCCTGTGTATATTGTAAATGTTCATCAAAAGAATTCCATAACACTTTCCTTAAATGGTCAATGACGGATAGAAAGAAAGGTTGTAGAACAGTAGAGGAAATCCAGAAGTGTTCCCAGTTGCCAAAGAAATGTGCAATATATAACTGCTCACATGTTCCAATATTTCCCTCAATAGAGATCCAATATATAGTAATTGATACCCTTCACATGTTCCTGCGCATTACAGACGTACTGTTAAACTTGCTGATTGCTGATCTCAGAAGAGCTGATGAGATAGACAAAAATTCTCAAAATTGTCAAAAGTATTTGACAGAAGAAACACAAGAACGGTGTAAAACTGGAAACATTTGTGGCTAGTTTTGGAATATCAGGTTTTTTGTTTTACATAGGCCAGTCATCCAACAAACTCAAATGGAGGACTCTCACAGTTCCTGAAAACTTGTCTTGTGTCAAAACATAAAACCGTCTGAGCTTCTCAAAGACATGACTCATCTTCTTTGTAAAATTGAGGACCTTCAATTTTTATGGGATGAGATGTACGATTTGTGTATCTCTCTTCGCAGTGAGCATGGCAAATTTACACTAGATGAAGTGTGCAATTTCAAGACCAAAAGTAAAGCATGGTTAAATCTGTTTACATCCATCCACCACCCAACTCATGTGACCCCATACATCCACATCTTGGTGACACACCAACCAGAACTGCTGTCCAAGTATGGTTCTATTGCCCATTTCACCCAGCAGGGCCTGGAGAAACTGAATGATATAACAACAAAGATGTTTTTTAGGTCCACAAACCACCGTCGTAATGCTCTGCTTCAAATCATGATAAAGCGAGCTAGATGTGAAATTGTGGGGGATGAACAGTAATTTCACAAAGTGCAGTTTTTTAAACATTTTTCTGTGATGAAGTGCTCTTTAGTCTAAGCCAAGTTGTAAATACAGCTAAACTGTTGTTTGTTTTACAGTGTTACAGTCTTGCATTAACAATTAAACTCCCCAAGTTAAGTGTTTTATGACAGTATGTGAAACGGTTGTCACTTTAAGCTAAGTTGAGAAAGCAAATACACACTAAACTAGGAGTGAGAAGTATGATACACACTAATTTCACAGTGTGCTCTTCAAGTTATAATCAGGGAGAGTGCTAGACCAAGTTTTCCCAACCCCATGACGTGAAAGTCTAAACATGTACAATTGTCAAAATGTTTTATAGGAAAGAAAAAGCTAGAGATTCAAGTGTGAATTATGATTCACAATAATTTCCCAAAATGCTCTTCAAGTCTTATTTGGAACCAGTTGTAAATAAATGACAGTTTAATAGATTTTCATTCTGAAATTGTCCAAATCATAAGTTTGATAAACAAATTGTGTATCTAGAGGTCAGAGTATGATCATAATGAACGATGATTACTGCTAGACCAAGTTGTAAATAAATGACTGTTTAAAAAATTTTTTTCTCCTGAAATTTCCAAATAACATGCCATGAATGTTTGAAAAATTGTTTCAATGTACAGCTTCAGTTTAATTAACAGAAAGCAATCTAGAGGTGAGAGTGTGATCAAAATGAACCTTACAATTGCAGTTAAGAATCCTATGAGAACCAGTTCTAGAACAAGTTGTAAATAGATGATTGTCTTTGCTTGTGAAAGTACCCAATCCAAGTTTGGTCACATACTGTTTGTAAAATTACGTTAAAGTTGATTTAATTAAAATTATACAGCTGTGTGAGAGGATAAAAAACTCCATATTATGTTATTCTAACCACTTTAAAGTTCGATATCTTGTTAAGAACATGTAAAAGTACTTTGATATGATAATTTGACTTGCAGTTTTTACAATTCCTAGCTCTGTTTGTCTGATGTCAACATTCTCAGATTTTTCAGGAATAAATTTTTCTATTACATTTGCTTGAATTGACAAGAGTGTACTGGGTGTATATCAACTGCATGATTTGCATCCCCCAAACTAAAAGTGCAAGCTACATAGAGCGTACACATGAACATCCACACAGCGCGCGTGAACCTGACCCCTGCAAAATAATGGTATGCCCCTGCTACTATATTTAGATATCATTTTAACACTTTGCGCCAGAGACAGTGCAGCCGGTGTTGTTTTTCACGTAGGCATGTACTAATACAAAAAAGTGGCTGTCCTTAAATGGCGTTGGTTATTATGAATATTCATGACTTGAACTCTCATATGCCGTGTGAACAAAGTTGTGGCATGACTCGTGGGGGCTGTTCTATGGCACGAAACGCGGCGCTCGTTCGCGTGCACGGTTTCCCATTGCGTAAGCGTGTGAGACAAGTTACCTGTATCCTCGATTTTAAAGATAATGTACTTGCATAAAATTTGTGCATATTTCTACAAAATTTGATCCATGTTGTCCTTAGATAATGCTTTTCACAAAACCAAGTGAACAAGCTATGCACAATTAACGAGAACAGTGAAATAGGGTAAAGAAAAATGTATAGGAAGACTTTTACGTTGGCCTGCCTGTTTTACACCGAATGGGGGCGCTCTATATGAGACGTTGGATTTCATATGTTTGATTGGTTGATGCAGCAGCTACTGTGGGCGTCAATTGCGTTAGCTTTGGTTTGCATTGTGTTGGCTGTCATTTACTTTTGGTACGTTTGGCTTGTTCATCGAAGAGATAGGAGGTACTTCCGTTGGTTGAGGTCTGCAAGATTTGAACCGGCGGCTGAGTACGAGGTTTAAACAGCAGTATGAGTGCTAGCTCAAGTGAGGGGACTTGCACAGGTCCTGGATGGAGGTTCAGTTGTTGCAGTGTGAGAAGGCTCAGCAGTTGGACAGGATCATGAAGCTAAGTAAGCAGGATCGCGCCCAATTGGTAGACCTGGTCCAAGTGATGTGCAAAAGTTATTTGAAAACGTGAGAATTGATTCGGATGTTGTATTCCGGCTCCCTGTCCAAGATTTGGCTGCAAACAGGGAGGAGACGTCATGGCATGGGTCGTTCAGAGCACCAGCACTGACTGAGTTAAAGACGCAAGAAGTCCATTCCAAGGAAGACGATGGTGGGCGCAGTTTAATTGATTGGACACCTCCAAGGCAAGAGGCGGCGTCCAGTCCGATAGTCTCTGCGGTACATGGAAGGGGTGTGAACGAGAGTCCATATGTTCACATGCCAACTGCACCTGATGCAGAGAAGAAGCTCTACTGCGAGGTGATGAGTTTTCCCACGCGTTCGCCAAGTGTTGAGACTGACAACGTGCGGGCTGATGATAAGGATGGGGCGGGGCCTTGTCCGGTAAAAAGGGAGGAGAGAGTTGTTGGAGAAGATGAGTTGCGGGGAAGGCTTAGTCTGGTTCCCCCGACCAAGTATTGTTCCTGACCGCTACAGTGGCAAAGTGCCGTGGAACAAGTACGACGGGCACTTCAAGAGTTGTCGGTTGGTGAACCGATGGTACGATTTACAATCGGCTGAGTATTTGGCCGCAAGCCTCCAAGGAGATGCAATTCGCATTCTTGGAGAGGGTGCCCTCCAGGGCCGGACGTTGAAGTATGAAGAGTTAAACTGTTGGTTAGGAGGTTTGGGCATGGCCAGCAGGCTGAGAGTTTTTGAATCGAGTTACGTCATCGTCGGCAGAAGCCGAAGGAGTTTTTGGAAGAGTTGTGTCAGGCAGTACATGAGTTAGCAGTTAAGGCGTATCCGGAAATTCCCGAAGAGGCGAGAGAGCGATTGGCGAAAAATCATTTTACTGACGCTGTAGCTGATCAGTACGTCCGAGAGGGAATCTTCCAAGCAGGCCGAAGAATTTGTCTGAGGCTTGCAAGCGGCGCTTGAGACTGAGAACTTCCATAAAGTAGAGGCACAAAGGAAAGTCGACAAGAGAGCAGCCAAGTTTGTCAGAGGTATAGATAGGGAAATGAAAAGGATGCAGTCTGTCGAGCGAGCCATAAAGGGTGTAGCCGACATGACGAAGCAGTTGGAGAAATTGATGGGGGCCATGATGTCACAACCAGTGACGTCACCAGCTACGTCAGACCAACAGGTGCCGAGTACCCCACCTCCTCTGCGGAGGCCGAAGGTTGAATTAAATTGTCATAATTGTGGTGTAAAGGGACACTTTGCTAGAGAATGTACACAGCCGAAACGAAAGCGTCCCCGTAACCAGGGAAACGAGAACCAGCCGACCAAAGGGTCTGCGGAATGGCTGAGGAATGCAGAGGACCCACAAAAGAATGGCGACGGAGTTTGAAGAGAAAAAATGAGAACAAGGTTGAAGTCGGTACGGTAATGACTCCGGCAATGGGGCCACACCATGGCTTATTTGCTAAGGGGTCGATTAGATCAACCGAGTTTCGAATATTAGTAGTGATAGTAGTGGCATGGACTACGGAGATACCGGCTGGGCATGAGATCATTGTGCCCGGTACGGTTATTTGTCAGTGTGAGGAGTTGACTGGAAGTATACCCAAGGAACCAATTGAGTCAGGTGGCCGAATTGCAGAAAAGGGCCAGGTAATGACCAAGTCTGTGGTTGATGTACCAGCCTAAGTGGTGCCCATTTGAGTATTGAACCCCAAAAGGGAGCAACATGTAACACCAGGGGCCCACCTGATCATCCAAAATTGAGAGGGTGTCTGGGTATCAGGATTTGTTTTCAAAAGGTGACGACGATATAGGCAGAACTAACATAGTTAAGCACGGCATCGACACTGGTGGCGCTAGACCAGTAAGACAAAATCCTAGGAAGCATCCCGTGATTAACCAACAGGAGATCAGTCGCCAAGTGGAAGACTTGAAGAGGCGTGGCTTGATTGAACCCTCAGATAGTCCGTGGGCAGCTAACATTGTGTTGGTAGAGAGGAAAGACGAGACGAAACGGTTGTGCATCGACTATAGAGGACTGAATGCGATGACAATAAAGGATGCCTTTCCTGTGCCAAGAATGGATGAGACGTTGGATGCGTTAGAGGGCGCTCGATGGTTTTCAACCCTCGACCTCGCCTCAGGGTACTGGCAGGTACTGCCTTGGACGAGGATGCACAGCCGATGTCAAGTTTTTGAGTACGGAATGTGCTGTATCGTTGGAAGGTGATGCCGTTCGGGTTAGCCAACGCACTGGCTACATTCGAACGACTAATGGAAAAAATACTGTCAGGGCTTCAGTGGGAAATATTTTTGGTGCATCTTGATGACGTCATTGTCTTTGGCAGTGGAAGAGGAGTTGGGACGACTCCGAACAGTCCTTGAACGGTTGAGAAGTGCTGGGCGTAAGTTAAAGCCAAGCAAGTGTAACCTGTTTCAGGGGTTAAACCTACCCTGGCCACATTGTGTCGGCTGAGGGCGTAGCAACAGACCCGGCTAAGGTTAAGCCAGTCGCTGATTGGCCGGTTCCGAACAACGCATAGGAGGTGGAGATTCTTGGGCCTTGCCTCGTATTACCGAAGGTTCATCAAGGACTTCGCTAGCATCGCCAGCCCACTGCATACCTTGACGCCAATGTCAAAAGAATTAATTGGGACGAGTCTTGTGGTAAGGCATTCCACTGGCTGAAATAGTGTTTTCTAGGGGCCCCGGTACTGGCCTACCCGTTACCAAATAGCGAGTACATCTTGGTACGGATCAAGTTCAGAGGGCATCGGGGCCGTACTGTTTCAGGTGCATAACGGTGTCGAGAAAGTTGGTGCTTTTGCAAGCCGGATGTTGAGCAAAGCTGAGAGAAACTACTGCGTCGCTCGAAGAAAGCGGCTCGCAGAGGTTTTGTATTTAAAGTACTTCCACCAGTACCTTTACGGTCAAAAGGTCAAAGTACAGACGGACCACTCTTCCCTGGTATGGTTAATGCACTCGAAGAAACCGGAAGGACAACTTGCACAATGGTTGGAGGTTGTGTCAGAGTATGACGTCCCAATCCAGCACCGTCCGGGTGCCAAATATCAGAATGCTGACAGTCTGTCTAGACGACCTTGTAAACAGTGCAACCATTGTAATGCACAAGATTATTCTGATAGTGACAATGCTGATATTGATGCAACTGTTACTGTGGAAGAAGATAAACAACAGTCAACCTCAAGCCCAGGAGATGAAAAAGGGGCTGAGTGGCTGTGGTGAAGCCTGCTGTAAACAGCAAAGGATTTAGAAACGCCCAAATGGTGGATGAGTCGACAAAATGGTTGTTAATTGTCAAAGGTAAGGGGGAGGAGCGCCCTCATTGGGATGAGGTAGCTCACAGGTCTCCGGCAAGTAAGACGCATTGGTCCTACTGGGATCAGTTGGTTGTGAGAGACGGTGTACTATACCAGCGATGGGAGTCGAACGATGGTTGTTCGGTTCAATGGAGGTTGCTGGTTCCTGAGATGTTGAGACGCGAGTTTGTAGAAGAACTGCATGGTGGTAACTTGGGAGGCCATCTTGGCCTGAAGAAGACCCTGGCCCGTGTGAAGCAGCGGTACTTCTGGTCAGGTATGAGTGCCGATGTAAGAGCATACATCCGGAAATGTGATCAATGCGCAAGGAAGAAGCCGCCCCCAAAGAGACGGAGGGCGTCCTTGCAACAGTATAATGTTGGAGGAACCATGGAGAGAGTGGCATTAGACTTGGTCGGTCCTCTCCCAAGGACCAAAGATGGTTGGAGACTACACAACACGATAGATGGAGGCCTATGCGCTCCCGGATGCAAAGGCAGAAACAGTTGCCTCGTAGTTTGTTAGAGAATGGTTTTGTCAATTTGGGGTGCCGAGAGGTCCATTCGGATCAAGGGACCAACCTCGAATCGGAGGTATTCCAGGAAATGTGTCGGCTACTAGGGATAAGTAAATCAAGAACAACAGCATACAATCCTAAATCAGACGGGCTCATAGAAAGGTTCAATGGTTCACCATGGTTTCTATGATGACCGACCCGCACAAAGGTCAACGCGATTGGGACCAGTAACTCCCATTTGCAACCAGTGCATACATATGACGATGTTATGCCGGGAAGTCACTCTCTTGATTGATCTGACAATCGAGCAGCCGGCCCCAAGTGATGACGAGGCAAAATGTGACTACGCAAAAAAATTTGAGGGACCAAAACTTGTCATGAAGTTTCAGGCAAAGATAACACAGTGCTTGAACCGAGTACATGTATATCGGTAGAGTGGGGCCATGATAGGACAGAGGAAACTGTGGCGGAATTAAGGCCTAGAAGATATCCCAAACGGGAGCATATATTACCGATAAGATATCGATAGTAATTATGTACTCGCATTAATTTCATAAATAATCAATGGTTGCTTAAAGTAATTATTAACCAATGGTTCCCTCTGTTACTTTGAGAAGTCCCCGAAAAAATCACATGGATAAGGAAAACAAGATGGAGGTTGGAGCGCAAAAAGAATTCCAGTGCTCCTAATGCCCAAAGGAGTCTAACTCCCACGAGGCCTGCTACGCCACAAGAAGAATCACAGACTGGCAGTGTACCTGCAATGCCAGCACTGCGACTACCGAGACCGAAGGCGAGACAATCTGAGACACCACAAAACAAACCAGATAAACCACCTGTCCGACGTAGATGGAGCCCAGAATGAGCAGCAACGTCAAGAGGCCGATCAACCCGAGAAAGAAGTACGAAGGCTGGTGGTGTAAAAGGCGGCAACTCCCCCCCAACATCAGAGCTCGAAGAGGAGTAGCCCCGCCCCCGAGAAGAGAATCCAGATACCCAGGGAAAAGTTCACACAGAAAACGAAACCCCTGTCCCCGTTGAGGGCGTCACCAGAGAAGGAATATACCCTGAGCAGCATCCCTCCGGAGGAGGACACAAAGAGCGAGGACCAGCAGGAGCCTGCAAGGCCGGCAGCTACATCTTCTCCCTAGACGCGAAACCAGCAAAAAGGACCCCACGACGAAGTCTCGACCAAGGTTGGAGCTGAAAAGACTAAGAGTGCCAAGGGTAAAAACCATCGTGGAGGAGGTGCTGACCAGGACGTACGTGGACGGCGTGGAAATTCATTGCCAGACACGGCAACGGACCTACCTGCAAGACATCCTTGTGGACTGTACTCTTGCCCTGCGCACATGAACTTTGACAGAGGGGCCTTACAGTTAAATCAGATAATTTCAAGAAACATAGTGGGATCTCTCTTTTTTGTAGCCTAGGGTGGTCATTTCTTTTGGTTTAATCAGAATCTTCATTTAATGGCTTTAAATCACTGTTTCCCGTAACGTTTACATTGTTAGGTAAGCAAAACCTTTGGTAAGTAACATTGTAATATTGTTTACGTAAATTATTCAGAATTGTTTACAGATGTTCTTTTACTCTGTCACGTTGTTTGAATAAGTGTAAGGCACGGCGACCATTTAGACCCGATTTGAAAAGGGCCCCCCGGTAGCCCACCCGGTATAATGCCTGCCCGGTATTCAGCCTACTCCAGGCCGGTATAAGGCCTGTCTGCACATTGGCATTTCAAAGTCCCTGATGAAAGGCTTCCCCCAACATGCTTGCACAGATGAATAGGGGTCTAAGCGGATTAGTGTAAACATTGTATAGAGTTGAAGGATTAAAAACCACAAGCAGGTTCCTTCTGGGATAGATTACATGTACCAGTACTTGCAAACAATAGACCCCAGGATGAAGAACTTCGAGATCAACAACCAGTCCAGCATCCCAGGCAGGTAGCCAGGCCGGTGTGAAACGGGTTTTTGCAACCGGGCGAGCTTACCGGGGGGCCCTTTTCAAACCGGGTCTAAATGGTCGCCGGCCCTAAATTGTTCGGCTTAATCTAATTGAGGGCATTTAGGCCTGTCAGGAGGCTGTGTGACGTACCTAGGGCGCTTGTCACTAGGCGCGGTGCAAAGTTGTAGATGGCGCTCTGCCCAGTAACAGAGGCAGACGTTAGGCGCGCATAGCTGTGTGTTAAGCAAGCACGACGCATAGGCACCGCCTTGTGCGTTGTGCAATAGGGCAGCGAAGTCACTGCTTGGTCACGCGTGCGCGGTCATAGCAGCCCAAAAGCTATAAAAACGTGCGTCCGAAAGCCTGCGTGCGCAGGCTAGGCCTAGTCGTCCTGATCGATGGCTGATCCTGAGGTAAATGTCTAAAATCCGGTGCAGGGGTTAAAGTCACCTAGCTTAGTGTGAATGTGCCTAGGTCCGAGTGGTGCGTGTGTCGTTGAGGGGCTCGATAGGTTGAGGGGCTGATTGGTGGTGCGGTATAGTTCCTGATAGGAGCTTGCGGTCGATGCAGGGGCGGATTGCTATCGCTTGACGTGACTTGCGTGTAGCGCAGCCCTGACAATAAGCCCCGTAGACTTGCTAAAGCCCCTGATTCGGCACTGGATGCCCACAATTAATTGTGGTGTTCGCTGGTCTGGGCGAAGTCCAGTAACGTATAATCACACATTCTCCCCGCCAATAGCGCCCTCTACTGGTGTATTGGTTGAGTGTGTTGATGAATAAACCGGCCGCTTGTTAAATTAAAAATTACTCCAGTGCATGCTGTCTCTAATCGTGTAGAGACTGACTATAGTATTTTTTCAAATCTGTTTTTCATCTGGACAAACTCTCTCACATGGCATAATGGAACAATACCAGATGATGAAATATGGATAAAATTTTGGGGTGATAAAGGCAGATCCAGTTTCCAAATTGCCTTTCAGATCGTTAATGTACTTCATCCGAACATCCTAAAAAACACACTCGTTTTTGGGTGCTTCCTTGGAGATGACAGTTCATATAATCTGATGCAAACCCTTCCCTAGCTGGTCAACCAAACATCTGATCTAGCCAAGCAAAAATGGAGGTAGGTGGATTTATTTTTGGCAGACAACTGTCAGCATCATGCATATCTTTGTGTTTTGTATAAGTAAAGTCTCCTTTTATGTGTTATTTTAAAGGACGGAAAGTTCGTCTCCTGTGTTTTGGAGACTGTGCGTTTCTGACAATGCTGTACGGAATGTGTAGCTCAAAAGGTACGTGCACTTTACTCATTAGTTTATGTGTAGTCAGTGTACATATAATCATTTTTTTGGCCTCATGCCACATAGCGTAACCATCTGTCTGCTCCACAAGTATCATTTTATTTTCAATTTGCTTTTATTTTCTTACCTGTGCAGCCCGTTACAGTTGTACATATTGTCGTATCAGTAAGAAGCAGATGCAACACCCACTGTGTGAGAGAAAACCATTTTTCATAGATCTCTGCAGTCCATTTGTGAACAGCATCAGCTGTATGTGAATGATGGGCAGAGAAGACATCGGGCAAACGATGTGTCATAAAGTGTTGGTTATACGCCCGTGCTCAATGTTTAAATTCACAATGTAAGTATTTTGAGATAATAAAATAACAATTTATGTATAGTAAATGACTTTGGAAAATTAAATCAAAGCAAATTAACATATGACTCAATATTTCTGTGACAGGTTGTTGTTCCAACCTTACACATTTCCTAGGTGTGTTCAAGAGGCTGTACAATCTCTTCGAGATGGAATGCCACCAACTTGACGTTGAAATCCTCCAGCAGAGAGCAATCTCCAGGTTGCTTGATGATGACGATGCCAGATTGGTCACTGACTTTGACAAGAAAGTCGCAAGCGAATTGTCTAGGAAGAGGAAATTGGAGAAAAATCTGAAGGAAAAGCGCAGCCACTTGGAAAACCTTAAAGAAAAAGTTCCCCTCCGTCTTCTGGATAATCTTGACAACTATACTGGCAATGAATTGGTCAACAGGGTCAACATTCTCAGAGCAGACATTGCTGAAACAGTAAGTAAAAACTATGTCTGGTTTCACGTTTAAGGCCAGCCATACAATTAAAAGATCATTGCATTTGTTCTTTCTCTGGATTTGTCTTTTCTTGCAGGAGCACAGTGATGAGAAGGCTGAATTTGAGTTTGCTACCGGTCCAATCGCCAGCAGTCTTAACGATCTGCTGAAAAAACACAAAGTCTGCAGGCAGGCGTACCATGGCAAGTTTTTTGTGGGGAACCACGTCAATACGTGTTTTCAGGTACCAAACAAACCATGCTCTTTCATACATATGTTAAACAATGTAATGAACCATTAACACCTTATTGTTACATTTGCTTTTGTCTTTGTTGTGCACAAATGGTCGATCAGAGTGATGAATCAATTTTTCCATGTTCAGTTATTCCATGGTTGTTATATAATTCTGCGACCAGCTAATTTCATATTCTCAATTATGAAAAGATCTTATGCAAAATAGGGACATAAGCTGGATAGAGATTTCAAACAGGATTGACAAGTTGTACAATGCACGTCTGCGACCGAGAAAATCGGCAATAGTGCCCAATGAATTGATTTAGAAACATGACACCTGGTGATTTCAAGATGAGTTCTCACGCATCCCTCACAGAAACCAGTCATCGAAGACCCGACTTCTGAACCTCGACGGATAGTTAATGGACTTCCTCTTGATACACTGACGATTGCAGCATCTGAGCAAATAACAAGATAGGCAGCTGAAATAGGCCAATGATTTCGTGACGTGTTTCTGAGGAGCTTTGCCGATGTTCACTCTGCCATCAATCATTTCAATCCTATGTCCAACTCACAACTGGAACGCACCCGTAAGAGAGCTGATTATGAAGATTAAAAAAATACCAATAAATATGCATATTTCCACGAAGAATCATGTACTCAGATGTGTGCATTAAGCTCTTTCTGTGTGTTTATAGGGGGTCATTTCCAATAGGACGCATTACTCCAAAGCTACAATTGCTTGAGGACCACACCATGGAGCAACTTACTCAACGAGCAGGGTGGTGAACTGCTACATACTGAATTCAATAGAGCAAGGCGAGCTGTCCATGGAGTGCGGGATGAGCTGTCAAATCTGATTAGTATCATGCGCTGGCATCTCACAACGACGTTTCCTGAAGTACAGGCAGAAATACGATACGAATTAAATGTGCTCAGTGGGCTAGTAACACAAGACAATAAAGAATTTTACACACAGCTAACTACATGTATATTTACAAGTGTGTTACAAAAGGTTCAATATTTTCCTCACATTTCTCTATAGATTACAAACAGGATGGGGCAAACAACAGGCGTAATTATCATGCCAATGTACAAATGCTATCTATGTTTTTGTGACACCTAGTATATCATTTTATGATTGATAATCATTTCATGCTAGATCAGGTTTGTTTTCCAAATAGGGCAATTGTACATATACACAATCATAGTTTTCTTACATTTCATGTTTAAAAACTTAAGTATAGCTCTAGAAATGCCCAATAAACAATGTAGAATTCTTGACGTGATGTACGTGGCCCAGGCCATGGAGGCCTAGTACTTTTACACTAGTTCTACGGCTACTACCTGACTACTAGGGCCTAAATTCAGCCTTTTCAAGTTTTTGAAATTTAGCCTACATGTAGGCCTAAACATTTCCAAAGTAGAATTCGCTAGTCTTTGGTCGAGTACAATAGGTGGTGTCTGGAAATACAAGCTAGAAATAAGCTAGCAAACGTAGTCCAGGCCCAGATTTCGGACACGAGATTTTTTTCTATCGGGCATGTTGCAGATTTGCCCAAACTATTTGCCATTGTTGTAATGCTGGTACGTTTACAGTTTATGAAAAGCAACAAACTGCAAACAGAAGATGCCAGCGGATGTACATTTACTCTTAACATAAACAAACGAAAGATCTATCGTGTCCCCTAGACCCGATTTTGTACGCGGAATGCAAAGTCTACACAATTAACTCCATGTGGATGCAGAGCGACACTGACAAATTGGCGTACACTGGTAAAAAACAACTTTATTAACGGTCAAATTCATGGTTATGCGTAGTATGGAGTAAGCACGTCCACGGGGGCCAATTTACCGCCCAGGTTGTTTGTGTAAACATCTCCCAACGGTGAAATCTTTTGAAATATGAACTTCTTTAAGTATTTATTATATTTTCTTAAAAACAATGTAAATTTTGAGAAAATTTTACAACACGTAAAATATTATTAAAATTGCGACGGCCTGTACACTGGACGTCCGCCATCTTGTTCAAAACCAGAACACAGAATTTACCAATGCATCATGGGAAAACAAAAAGGGCGCTAAATTCAAGCAGCCAAATTTTGCTCTCTACAAAAGCTCTAATACAAAAGTATTAAATTTGCATCTTGTCCCAGTCAGCTCTAACGAGGCACTTTCTAGTCATGCAGTTATTCTTGCAATAATTAATAGCATTAAAGACATAAGTTGCTGTATTTTACAGAATTAATAAGGGTGAAAAGTTGGTCTGCTAAAAATATTTCCAGGGAGGTTTTAAAAAATTTCCGAGGTTTTCGGTAAAGCCACAAAGATCGAAATGGGCTACGTGTCAAGGAAGCCGGGTATCAAACCGGTAGCATGCTAAAAAAAATAGCTCTCAAATATGGGTACCTGGATGGGTTGACCCGCTGGGATGGGTGAGGGGACCTTCCTGGGTGGGGTTGCTGCGTCGGGGTTGGTACCCGGGCTGGGGGTCTGCAAGCTTTCCATCACTGCCTCGAAGTCGTCTGCCGCCAGGGAGGTGGGGGCCAGTGCCATCAGCTCGTCATTTGCTTCCATCGCTGCAGGGGAGGGGTGGAGCTGCAAGAATTCCTCGTCTACCATCTGCAGTTGCGGCTATGGACATGGTGGCGTCATCAGGGCCGTCGCTGTGGTAGCTGGCAGATCGCCGCCTGGATTCTCCAGGGGTGCCTCTCCTTCCGTCGTTTCCAACCCCTGCTAGTAGGCCTAGGCCTATGTCTTGGGCTTCGCGCCTCACGTCAAAGTCAGTGTTCTATGCCGGTAGGTATGGGCCTCGACTTGTGGATCCTCCGACGGTGCCGCTCATAGTCCCCTTCATGGGTCGTCTCGTACGGACACAGTTGGCATCTCCAGGTCTTTTTCCCGCGATGGGAATCCCGAGTGTGTCGGGACAAGTCCCTCCAATCCATGAACATTGCTCGACAGAACACACAACTGTATTTCATTTTTCTTATATCTGTTCTCCTCGCTGGCCTGTTCGTAAAGTGATCGCTTACATACTGAACTTCGTTGGTGCCGCAAACCTGGATGGCTACGTGAGGGGACACCTTGCATGAACGTGTGCCGCGCGTTAATGCATCAATGAGCTGCATTATCAATAGAAGAGATAAAAATAATCACCGCGGTAAATGACGAAACAGTCAGACGCATCAAGGAGGCCCTCCACATCCGCCTCAACCGACACAGCATCAACAGGGACAGCGGCATCGACATCCCTGGGTTCTGGCTCCCCACTGTCCGTCAACACAATCACTGCAGCAACGAAGCACAACGGAGCCACGCAGAGGACACGCCCCTTCACGCCCATGGAGGTGAGTCGTACTACGTCCGCAGTACACCGCGGCGGGGGGCACGCAGAGGAACCGGTCCAGCGGTATATAGCGGAATCTGCAGCATCCAGATTTCAGTTGCCTGATGAAAGCTAGCAGCACCAGAAGTAGAAACGTCGCTACCAGAAACAGGTCATCGCGAGTCATTGATCATCTTCTATATTCCAGCTGCATTATGCAAATCACTTCAAATGATTACGCACTGCTGCGGAAAGTAGTCAATTCTTTCAGTGTAACTAAAAGATCGTTAAACGTCATCGCGTATAAAATCTTTTGTGCCTTAATAAAAGTTATAGTCTCCAAACTTATTTGGAGTTATTCTACTGGGCGGACTTCTCCTGGGCCCCAGAATTTCTTTCTTGTTTTCGTCACTTGTTCACTGCTGATTACTTCTGATGTACTTCTGGTGCTCATCTTCAATGAACCCGGGGTCTCGCCCTGTATGCTTCGTAGTTGGAACCATGTCGGTGGGTTTTCACCACAATAAGGCTTCAAACAGTTGTAGTGAATAACTCTTGGCTTTGTCTTAATCCCTTTTTGTTTGCGATATGTCACGTCACTGAGCCGACTTGTAACTGTATACGGTCCCTCCCAGGTTCGCTGTAGTTTAGGACTGTATCCCTTTTTTTTCTGTGGGTTTTGAAATCAAACAGCTGTAATCATACCCTTCCGAATCGGGGGTTTACGAGCCGTACATATATCACAAGTTCTGCAGAGCCGCATTGCATCTTGTCGCCACTCATACAGTAATGCCTTCTATGAATTCTGTACAACGTCTTAGTTTTACCCAGGGGTAACTGTGAAGCCGTTGCATTATTTCCTGTCTAAGTTCGGCTGGGAGAATTAACTGGCAAGTTATTTTGTCACCTCGTTCAGATTCCCATTTTCTGCACAAAACACAGTTTGGTATCTGTAAGCAGTCCCACTGGCTCCAATACCGTTTAGCCACTTCATCACATTTAGGTCGCACATCTTTCCATTCCATCCATTCTTTGATTTCATCATTCTTTACACCGAATGATCAGGCCGATCGTTTTATCGTTCCCACTGTGAATTAATTAATTCTTAATTCTCTTGCTATGCACTCTACATAATATTCAGACTTCTCAGGATGCACTTTACCACGGCAAACGTCCACGGCTGCACACTCCAGGCTGTCCAGTCCACCACTTTTGGACTTCTCTCCAGGGAAACCTTGTCCCAAAGAATCAATGGCTTGGTGCTCATTGCAACCTCAGGCCAAACGCCGTCTCTTTACTTCTCCTGCCGAAACTCCTTGTGCTCCTCTCCCAAGTCAATGACGGTGCACCTTAAGGCATCTACCAGCCCCATGTCTCCTTGAGAATCATCGTCTTTTTCAGTATCTTCATCCCCATCACTGGACTTCTGGATTCCGTCCTCAATATTAGATGAAGTGTTGTTTTTGCCTTTCACGGTGAGGCTACGAGGAATCCTTATACTGTATGCGATTGGTCGTTGCTCGGAATTACGCTTGACTCGGTCACACTGCTGAGAGTCATCGCAAGGCCAACAGGATAAGCCGTCTGCATTTTTTAGAACTGTCTGTGGCAATGCCCTTCTAGGAAACTTCATGTCCCAGGAAAGTAACACTTCGCTGAAAAAGTTTGCACTTTTTGGGGCTCAACCGTAATCCTGCTGCTTTGAGTCTCAGTAGTATCTCTTCAAGACGCTACAAAGCTTGCCGAAAAACTTCGGCCATAGGTCACATTGCCGTCTAAATACAGCAGACATGTCTGCCACTGAAGTCCCGTCAGTAGTCTTTCCATCAATCTTTCGAATGTAGCATGCGCGTTGCACAGCCCAAACGGCATAACTTTAAACTGATAAAACCAAAGCCCAGAGCCTGCAACAAATACCGCCTTTTCCTGGTCTTCCTCGGATATTTCCACCAGCCAATAACCACTTTGAAGGTCTAGCGTCGAGAACCAGGTAGAACCGGATAGAGCATCCAGTGTATCATCTATTCTTGGTAGCGGGTACGAATCTTTCGCAGATACGGTTGGGCGATGCCCACGGACTCAAAGATGGTTCAAGTATACCCTTCGTGGGCATTTTCTTCATTTCTGCCTCAGCCTCTGCTCTTTGGTAAATTGTTAGTCATCTGGGTTGCTGTTTTATCGGTATTGCCGATCCTGTGTCAATTTCATATCTGTACACCGATGTCCTCCCTAAATCTGATGAACTGGCGAATGCATCTTGGTGGCAAAACAAAAGTTTCTTAAACTGTACCCGTTGTTCCTTGTCAAGGCTTGAGCTGCAACTTTCATACAAATCGGTCAAGTTTTCTAGGAAATCCACTGTTTTCTCATCATTTCCCGGTGCTGTATATGAAGCTGCGGTGCGTGCTTTATACTCCCCACCTGCGGTCATTATTTCTTCCACTGGTTGGCATACAACCACGTTTGTCCCAGTGTCTATCTAGACGTATTCATTTCTTAAATTTGGAACTTGCATTGGAACTCGTGCTTCCCTTGTGTCAACTAATAATTGAGCAATGATCATGTCATGGTTTCTCAGAAACTTTGCTGCAGGCCCGATGATTGCCGCTCCCATTTCGTCGGCATTTTCACGAAGGGGCGATTTAGCCTTTCACAGTCTAAACGAACATTTGAGGAAAAACGCGTGCAAACGTTCATCCTTTTTTGATTTGAAAGTTTACAGCTTAAGAATGCCTGGATATGTGAGTTTGCGGTATCGGTGGAAAGGATAGTGTCTCCGCTTTTGAAATACTTGTAATTTGAAGAAAACGGGTTGTTTAGTTTTTCAGAATTAATTAAGTTAGAGGAGTGGCTGTTCTTGAAAACGCAAAAAAGATAAATGAGCAAATTCGCCCCGTGCGTGTAAAATTCGCCTCTTCGTGAAAACGCTCAAGTCAGCACGCGCGAAATTTGCCCCACTGGGATTCAAATTCGCCCCTTCGTGAAAACTTTCCGAGTCTGTACAGTGTTTGCCCCTTAGCAAACGATAAGTCTATGCTATTTCAAAGCGATCATGGGTAGGGGCGCTGTGAGTATTAGAGGAATTCAGATGACGTGGAAAGTACAAAGTTAAACTTGTTTGTGTGTCACCTTGCAGTCAGTATGCCTAACTATTTGTATTATGTTTTTTCCATCTACAAATAAAGCAATATGACACTTCCTGTATTCACACAGTTTTCAAGAATTTATACTGATTAACATATGAATCAATTAATGAATCAATTATGTTTATTTTCCAGCATTACAAATTGGATTTTTTTCGCATATGTATATTTACAGGTTTTAGTATCTTTCAGTTTAAAAAGCAGAGGCAAAATCCATATTTAAACAAGCATATTACATACATTACATGAATTTATTCATACAGACATTATATTTACAATCCACGATGTAATGAAAGTACAAAGAATAAATAATAACATGATTCAAAGATAAAGTATTTAGTATAATCACTTACTGATATACAGTATAATTACTTATTTTCCTTTCTGCATACAATGTAGAAAAGAAAAGTATTTTAATGAACATTTTCAAGTCTTTTATTGAAAAATCAAATGTTGTAAAGCAAAGAAAGATCAATTAAGAAAGACTCCAAAATAACAGAGTTCGTCCAGGTTCAGGCAAAAGTGACAGTAATATTTTATGGGGCGCTATATTTCAAGAATTGCATTTCAGAATTAGAAATGCTGTCACAATAAATGCATGAAAGATTAATTGCTGCTTTAAAAAGGTAGTATTTTTAATAGGTTTATTTCAGCTTCAAAACCAGTTTCCAAATGCACCATAATTTTAGGTGCAAACTGCCAAATTACAATTCACTGTAATTCATGTGTGTCAGAAGCACAGCAGTTGTGTTTAATTAATTAAAGAGGAATTTGGCAGAACTCTGTAACTTCCAAATCTGTCAAGTAAAAAAAATACGACCAGTACATTGGTAATAAAAAATCTAATTGTTTGACAGGTTAAAATGTTTAGGGTAATGGTGTTTACCTCCCTCCCTCATACTCTACCTTAACAAAGTTTGTCTAAATGGTAAGGAAACCATTTTATAAGCACAATTTTACAGTGCCACAAAATCAAAATAGGGGTCTTGCATTACCATAAATATGGTAAATATTGTTTTGCTCAAAAAACGAAAGTTTTAACCTAACACAAACAGGGCAAGAACTCAATAACCCTTCAGAAACATGTCGTGCTGCACCTATGTACTAACAAGAGCTCCTATTCAGATAGATTCATTGAAGGACGGGAATGGGTAAGTAGATACAACTCTTGAACTTCAGGATACTTAACTAACGTAACAATTTACAAATTGATATATAGGAAGTCAAAGAGAAAGTCTGGATGCAAGTATATAATCAGTACCACGAACATTAATGCACCTTGAGACCAGGTGGCACCTAGGAATACAAACACGATATTCTACTACGTCTACACCAACCACAATAGGCTAACAAGAATCTTTGTAAAAAGGCACAAGAATTGTAGAATCAGCAGCAGAGTGCAGGAAAAAGCCTGCTACAAAGTCAGCTGTGGAATAGCGTAGTGTTAATATATTTACAGGAAGGAAAATAGTGAAAGTTTCTTGCAATATGGAAATTCAGTGAGGAAGTTGTCGGTAAAATATCTGATAATCAGGATGACAAACAACTGGCGTTGGCCCTGAACAGAGCTTCATTAAATCCTGGTATTTGCTGTCTGATATCTTAGGTGGACCTGACAGATAGCATGACTGAGGCTGGAGACGTTCAGTGTGTGTGCTTCTTCTAGATTTGTCGAGCTTGATCACAGAAAAGGCATCATCGGTATGAGAGTACTTGAAAAGAATTTCATCAGATTTCACGTTCATCACCTTGACCTGCTTAAACTTTGTCCAGCCAATGCCTTTACCATCCTCAGACAAACGAACCCTGAGGATGCCATACTTCTGTGAACATGACTTCCAATGCTGAATGTCCAGTGACTGGACAGTGAAAACATGGTAAGGCCTTGGGTTTTTCCGTGCCATTTTACAGATGGATACCAACTGGGAAGGGACAGAAATGTCACGCACCTGTCTGGTAGCTCTTTCAATGGTGCTATGCATAGAATCACCCTCAGACTACCCAAGGTTTGTTTCAAAGTAATGTAGTGTGACATCACGAACAGTCTGAGAGTGCTTGATGAAATATAGAAGCATTGTTGGAAGAATGGAGTTCTTGTTTTGTCCAACACAACCATCAGAAAAGAGATCAACAGACTCAACATGTTGAGCGTCCAGAATTTGCAGGTATTTATCCAAATACGAATATATCTCACAAGCACCACGACGTTTGTGGCCTTCATGGGAGAGGAAGCAAAAACCCTCCTGGATGCCAAGGTCATAAATTGTAAAATTATAACATGCCAAGCGCCTTTTATAGAAAATCTCAGACATTTGAGATTGCTGCAGATAGATAACAGACTGGAGGTCAAAAATTGCTGCAGCATATTTTGAACTCCTGGCTGCTCTCTCCTTTGCATCAGCTTTGATGGCACGAACCTTTTCCTTTTTTTCAATATGTTTCTGGTACTGTGGCAACAATTCTTGCTTCTTGTCCTCACCTGATTTCGTGTAGGTCTCACACAAACCACATGTGTCCTTTTTGGGATGATGGAACTTAAGGTTCAAGGAGTGAAACACATTTTTGTACAGAGACAATGACGCACCTTCTGGCTTCTCCTTTATGTACATGCCATACATCATCTGGAGGTTCAGGTCAGAAGCCAGGTATTGACACTTGCTGGATGCACGACAGTAATCCTTGGAAATTTCTCGATGTGTTCTTGAACCTCATTTCTCAGAAGAGTGTCGAGATCAGAGCCCTGTCTCCCCCCACGTTTTTCCCCTTGAAGAATGCCACATGTGTCAAGTTTTGAGAAAACTGTTCTGATTCGCTTCTCTGTCACATTGATCGTGGACATGAACATGCTACGACAAACTTTCCAGGTCTCAGAAATGCAGGTGGGCTTGGGCAATGTATAATGAAAGCTTCTGTAACGCTTTGATGCTGTTGTTCCCACAGAAACATATCTCAAAATCCATTCACGTTACTTGTCCAAGCAAGCCATGTTGTAATAGGCAATATTCAAGGCCATTTTATCTGCCTCCATCACTACAGAGCAATCCAGATTACTACATCTAGCAGTACATTTGCTGACACCCAAAACACCTTGCCTCCGAGGAATCTGTCTGTTTGACTTTTCTGTAAAATAGGCCACGCCACTATTTCTTTTTTCTTCAACAAGAAAATTTCTGGACCTTTTGATCTTCTTTCGTTTGGGGGAAAGAGCCTTTCCAACACCATCAACATGAAAGTCACCAGGGTCAGGAAATGAGATAGAATCATCACCTTGCCCCGAGTAAAGACACACACTATCATCAACTGGCATTGAGACAAGTGGAGAAGATGAAACTGGACGATACCGCCCAGACCGAGCAGTAAAGGAAGATGGAAAACTTCTTCCAGGGCCAGAACTGTCAAGCTGTAATGAAGCAGCGGAAAAAGAGGAAATTGGTGGATACTCCTCAGAAAGAGAAGAAGAGGAAGGAAAATCACTCCCATGGTTAGCACCATTAACATGCAATGAAACGGATGCAGGAAAAGAAACTGGTGGATAACGACCAGTCCGAACAGAATATAGATGGCCAGAACCATCACTTGGCACTGATGCAGTAGCAGCAGAAAAAAGTGGGGGATACTGCCCAGAACGAGCAAAAGACAACGGAGTATCACTCTCGGGGCCAGCACCATCAACCTGCATTGAAACAGCTCCAGGAGAAGAAAGTGATGGATAACGACCAGAACGAGCAGAAGATGGAAAATCACTGTCATGGCTAGCACCATCACCTGCCACTGATGCAACAGCAGGAGAGGAAAGTGGTGGATACTGCCCAGAACGAGCAGAAGAAGATGGAATATCACTCTCAGGGTGAACATCATCGATCTGCAGTGAAGCAGCAGCAGGAGAGATAGATGGAATATTAATGCATCTAGAGTGAACATCAATGATCTGGGTTGAAGCACAAAGAGGTGAACTGGATATAATTTCAACATCCTTTGGGTCTAAAGCTGCCAAAGGGGCTGAACAGCTCTTTGCATCAATCATATATAATTCACCATGTACATTATGCGAAGTACATGTTTTGTTTGTATGAAAATGATTAAAACAAAGATATTCAAGGCAGCGGTGGCAGGCAGCCCACACTTCATCTTTGTACTGGAATTCCCCACAAACTGCTGGCCCTTCAAGAACGTCATTTCCAGACATGTTGTCCAAGGGTCTTGGTCCACCTGCAAAATATAAATACAAATATTCTGGCATGAAAGCAACAAACTTTGAGATATTAAACTTTGAGAAACAAGAAAGCAAAACAAAGAAGACAATAATGCAGATTATATAACAATGCTTTTTATGTCTATTGGCATGGCTGCCATTTAAAAAAGGGAGGGGTTCTTGATGTGTGCGTTATTGTAACCAGGATACATGGGTACATATATATGCACTTGCACATGGAAATTATCAGAAGAAAAGAATTTCTGGAATTGCTGCCTGAAAAATTTAAAAATACAACAATGCCCACGATGGAGTAATGGAACATAGCAGAACAATTAGTCAGAACATTGATAAACAATCAGAACATAAGGTTCACAGTAAAGGTGTCAAAATTCAGAGCAATCTTCAATAAAATGAGTGTAGTTGTATCACCCTGAAAACATGTGGTTGTTTTTAATGTGAGCTGAATGTTTTTTAATGATTTGTCTATTCCAACACCTGTGCGCATGATAATAATCACTCTCATTTAACAACAGTTTTTTGGAGTTAGTTTTAAATTTAACTCTGAAAAAGCTCACCATTGAGTTTGGACGACATATACTGCGATAGGCGAATTTCATCATCGTCAGTCTCAGAGTTGGGAGGTGACTCCTCCATGTCGATGATGGTACCCTTTCTCTCACCATCATTCCACAGCATGGTAACTGATGACCCTCTCCGCAGGACACCATCAAACTTAAACTCTGCAGTGGACACCACATTTTTTGACCCATCCTTTTCCCAAAGAACCACCACATCCATGACGGGGAAGCTTCTGCAATTTAAAAAAAATTCAAATTTCCTTCAGTTAATTTTCTAAATGTTAAAAGTTGAAAAATGCATGGTTGGTCAAAATTTTCACTCTGTGAGTGTGACTAATCTTGCCAGAACTTACATGTAGATGTTGGAATTATTATTATGACAATACTAGGGAAAACAACCTTCTTTTTTGCTTTACAGAGGAGCCCAGTTGTGATTTATTGACACCTGGTGCTAAACCTATTTTTCACAGGATACACTTTCAAAGAATTAAAATGTGGCAGTAGGCCTAATAATGTTACGTTGTAACCACAACCTACTAGGCTGGATACTTAAGTAAGCACCTCAAAAATCAAGCCTTGTTTGAAATGTTTGCACATGCTGCTTCTAAACATGCAGTTTGGGTGTATTCGTTGTTTCAGCAAACCCAATGCTTAGCTTCAAAATAACCAGTTTGCTGACAAAAACTTTTCTAGATTTTTCTAGATTGGCATTTGAAAAAAAAACTTTTAGGTTCATCAGAATTTTTCAACTTCAAAGGTGTGGAATGTTTACATCTGATTTTACAAGATGAGCAAGTAGTGTAGTAGTATTGGTAGGGTCTACTACGTTTTCAAAAAGGCAACCACATGAACCAGCCAGTTTTTTGCCTAATTCCCTGACGCCTCGAATTCCACACTAATCTGCTAGTGCTAGCCTAATGCCATGCCACTCAATATTATTTTGTCAAGCATGTGTCAAGGTAACAACTATTTTATAGCCTACAAGTTTTATTTTTTAACAAAACAAACTTGCCAATAGTCAAACACTCCGCGAGGAATTCAAGACTCTAAGACTGCCACATTCATGAGGAAACGGCATGATTAGGCCTAGCCTTGCACAATGGTAGTAGGCCTACTACTAGTAGGCTTGAACTACATGTAGCCTAAGCCTGACCTAGAGCTAGGCCCGACCTAAACAGTGTCAGTGTTTGCGTAAATAACTGAGCGTCAATTAAATATGAGCTAAGTAACGTTTAGGGAAAGGTGAGTTTTTCAATATTCATGGAAGGAGAAGAATGCACTCTTAATTCCACACTCACCTTGGTATATTCAGCTGGGAAGTTCAAGGACAGAATTAATGACCGATGGGACTGCAGCTAAGTTGTTACTAGACGCCATATTGCTTATTTGACATCGTTCCAATATGCTATGCATGCACGCTGCATTTCATGACTGGTCATGCGCGCCTTTACTTATCGCACTGTACGGGAACTAAAACCATACACTAAACATTGCTCTCGTTGATCTGCATGAGCGCAGAGAAAAAGGTTGAAGTGCCTTTTCGTGAAAACTTTGTACCATGGGCTTGTGTTTTTTGACGAAGGGGCGAATTTAAATTTGCCCCTTCGTGAAAACGAAAATTGGCACTTCTGGATAAATTTACAAATTTGCCATTTTCATTTGACGGATTTCTGATGATTTTTTATCTTTTACTTTTACCGTCTTGTAGATGTTGCACTATTTGATCGTTTTCACAAAAAAAATAGAAATCGACAGAGAGACGATTTTTCATGAAATTCGCCTCTTTGTGAAAACGCTGACGATTTCTTTTTCTTCAGCTATCTTGCCGGGAATAAGTACTTCACTTCTGGGTGGTATACACTCAGTTGTGTCCGCAATTACTCTTCAACTCATCGACGGTTCGATGAAGGAAACTGATGTCCCTTGAAATGTCATAAAACTTTTTCCACACGCCAGTTGACAATCGTACTTGCATAAGAAGTCATATCCTAATATATCGTCAAGCTCTAAGTCTGCTACCCACACTCTGTGTTCGACTTCAGCTCCGTCGTTATCTATTGTGACTTGGCCCTTAAATGAATGTCGACTAAGAAAGTGACGTGTACATCTTCCACACGACCTTGTACGTATAACCCATCTACTCCTGCTGAAAAATACCGTGTTGTTACTGCTGGGGCGTCTGGCTGGGCCTTGCGTTGTTCCGCAGTCGAGTGTCGACCCAGTTGCTCGACTGTCTCCAGTTTTCCTGGTGTCTTGCTTGATTGAAATCTACCGTCCGTTTCTGCAGTTATTCACGACTTATGTGTCTCACGTCGTTCCACCTCCAACACTGAACGGGCAATTTGCGAGTCAGGCACTGGTCCTGTCCCTCGCTAGTTGAAATGTTGTCTGATTTCTGCTAGTTAAGCAGTCCTTGCATATTCTTCAAGCCCTTTGTCAAAATCTTCTCAATGTTTGTCTTCAATAATATTAGTTGGCTTTGTAGTGTTCCTCCGTTTGGTCGACTGTCCTCTGCGCTAACCACGCTGTTGGCTTCCTTTGTCCCGCTCTTTGTCTATCAGCAACTTGAAATGCTTCAAGTTCCAAAGCTACCCGCACTGCATCTTCAAGGCTATCCGGTCTTGATTGGAAAACTCTGCATCTAATGTCGGCGTCCTGTAGTGAATCAACAAAGTTCTCCTTTGCAAGCTGTTCTGATATCGCCTAAGCAAGTTTTTGTAGTGTTTCTTAACGCTTCCTCACTCTATTCTTTAGTTGAACAAGCAACAATTCCGTCTGATTTTCCGGACCAAATTGTTGGCCCAATGCCGCTGCAAGGGCCGTATAATTTCTTCATCTGGTACTATCCAAATCTCCTCACACGGACTGGGCCGATCCACTTAGACTTGCTGCTAAGTAGACGGTTTTTGCCGTATTGTCCCAGCAGTTGAGTTTTGCCAATAACTCGAACTGCACCTTGTAATCTGTCCAAGAAATTGATCCATTGAATGTGGCTGAACGAATTCTGGGTTTATCCGCAAAACTTGCTTTACCGAAATTTCGTTCCACCTCTTGTTGCCTAGTAACTAGTCCCCACTGGACTCTGCACTGGAGTCAGACTCAATTCCCGAATCTTGGTCGCTTCAACTTGTAAATTTCTTGAGTTCCTCTTGCTCCTTCTACAGACTTTGCTAAATCGGCGTTGATGCATACGCCTTTTATGGATTTCTGGCAGTGCAGAACTAGGCCACATACATCGCGCATACTGCAACTGGCTATAATGCGCGTATGCAAATGAGTCAATCACACTGATCAGCTTTTGCTATATACCTATATACCTATGTACAGTATTTATATAACGCATAAATCCTATTAATTAACACATGTACACTTCAGCATAATGGAATGCCTGCACATGCAATGGGATCTGCAAAGAAACAATTCCTCTCAGGGAAATAAGTCATAACAGAAAGATAAATACATGCTTTCAAGAATTTCTACAATTATCTGGGATGCATCATAAGTGTTCTTGAAAAATCGGTAAGTTCTACCATGGTTTAAAAAAACTGTCAAGAATGTGTTTCTTAACAAAGAGCAATTTTTACAGTAAATAAGAGCCATTTGACTAATTTCTCAAATTCCTTCAAAGGCAGAGTGATTTCTGTCACGATATCAAAGTGCAGTCTGAAATATCACAAAACATCCCGCTCTTTTACCTTCTTTCATTTTGGTTGTCTTGAAATATATCTCCTTTTAACGGATGTCTTCCGATTTTTTGAAGGAAAACCCAGGTTTTCATTAGAAAAAATAACTTTATCTGGCGCACTGATATTCGCCCCAACTTATGTTTGCTTGCACCAACGTGGTATTCGTGACAGACGTATTGCAGTTTGTTACTGTATAGAAAAATGAGATTCAATATCATTTATAAGTTGTTTAGGTTCTAAATAGAAATTAAATCAAGGATATTGTAACAAAAATACCAGGCATGATTAACTTCCAGTAAGCACACTTTATTCCTCACTCTGATAAAATGTAGGTTATTTTCAGGAATCTCAGGAATGAGAAAGGATAAGAAATTTATTCCAAGTTGTAACTCGTACTTCAGTGACGAGAATTAAGGCCAATGCCGATGTCCACGCGTATTGATAATGGAGCCTACGATAAGTAAATGGTAGAGTATTCTTAAAAGATTGGACTTTTACAAGTTTAATTTGTCGACGCTCTCCGGGTCAAGACGCTAGGAATATTTTTCAGTAAGAATAATTACTATGCGACCAATCAGTGTATTGGGTGCGATATTTACGTACGCGCCCCAGACACTTTAAAATACGAGCCAAATTCGGGCTTGGGTCTCAGATCAGTTTCAGACCTGGTTCAGATCGCAACAGGTTCTTGCAACCTCGCACGGAGTAAGGAGCGCGTCTCACTCAACGTTCGATCGAAATGCACATTGACACTCCGACTCAACATTAAGAATTTGTGTATGGGATTGCATGCATCTGGAACCGTGTGTACAGGTAGTGTTGAGAGACAATAAACCTGTTGTTATTCTTAAACCAATAACGACCTCTTCAGCTTGTCCATCCTTGCCGAGTCGACAATTGTGTACTTTAACCAGTAATATTTAATAGAATTATTCAAAAGGACACTAAAAATAAGCCAAAATAAAGTTGAGCAAATGAAAAACAAACGCTTCTGGACCAAAAACAAAGACTAGCCACAAGTCGTGCGCACTCTACGCGCAATGCAGCGTTGGAGCGAAGTGAACAATGAGGGCACACAGTTTTAGTTGCACTGAAACGGCCACGTGGCTGCTGTCAGAGGTGCTGGTACTCCATCGCCTAAAACTGAACCAAAGCCGGAACACCGTCAAAAGCAGGTACCCGATAGGATCAAAAGACAATTACAAAGTTTAGCTACTGTTTTGAAAAAAAAAAATGGTTTGAAAGCGCTTGGAGCTTTACCTCGATTGTTACGTTGGTTTATAACAGTTTCAATTTAGGCAAAGTTTAACCTTTCCAATGCATTTTGAAAATTGATGAACAATTATTTGGTAATCTTATTATATTAGATTTCTTCTTATTGAAATCGAGACAACGTAAAACGCAATTGCTCTTTACGTGTCCTGTCATATTGTCTTATCGCTCGATGGTTGCCAAGTCTTATTTATATTGTAAAATGCTATTTTACCCTCTTCTCAGAAGCAGTACTCGTAATCTTCTATTAGCCCACGCAAGAAGTCAGTGTCTATAAACTGGTCTAGGTCAAATCGATTATGTTTTTTATCTTTATGGCCGCAGTTTGTAATCCATTTGCGAATTGTGGTTTTTATTGTACCACAGCAGAGTTTACAATCATATCTTCAGCGACCATGTTTGCTACTCTACACTCCTCCGCAGTCTTTACATCTGCATTTTCGTTCACCATGTTCCCATTTATTTTTGTCTTGATAAATCTATATCTTTTCAAAGCACTCGTTACAAGTAATATTTGGCTTTCCATTCATCTTTTTTTTAGAATTTGACAGATCTTTAGATATTTTACATGCACTACAATTTTTTGTTTCTGACGTTGTCATTCTAATTTTTTACGTTTTCATAAATATTTTTTTAATTTTTATTGAAAGCAATATAACATTGGTTTTGCCCTCTGTTTTGAGATTGATCCTTTCTAAATCATTACTTTATACATTATAAAAGTGACTCCAGCAACAGCAATGATTCCAACCGTTTACATTTTTTCTTCGTTGTGAATATCAAGCAGCTTCCTTTTTAATGGTTCTTTTACTTGCAGTGGCTTTATACTAGGAGTAGGATTGGCTCCATCACTTCAACCTTACTTTCTGGATCGGCAAAATCATCAAATGCTACTGTAGCAGATTTTGAATGAGAATTCTATGTTGGAACGTAACGTGTTTGCATTCCAAGTGTTGCAACCTTAAGGTGGTTGTTGTAGCCTTCAAACGTCCCAATCTTAGATGCATGTGCGAATGCACCAAATATAAACCAAAATTCAACGGGGCTTTTTGCATTATTCAGTGAATCTTGAAACTGATTGATCGACTGTTGTAAATTAGGTTCCGAATTTATCAAAGATTCCACAATGGTGACAAATTGCTGTTGAGCATCTAATCCAGTTCCTGTTGCCAAAACGCTTGTTTTTGTTTGGGCTTGCGCTCCCAACAATGCGTAAACATAAGCTCTAATAGATTCGTTTACCTTTGTATTTCCTTTGCCCACCCGAAGGTCATGTAAGTAGAGCATGCATACTTGCCGTTGGTTACGTGTAAATCACGAGCGTCATAGTTTTTGTCAGGGACTGGTACATATCCGTTTCTGTAACAATAAGCTGTTCCTAATCCATTGCTCAATGTATCTCGACTTTGTTTATACGACTTGGTCGAGTCTACGTTAAACAGACGGCATGTGTCTGTAAATTTGCGATGATCGTAATTGTCAAATATGTCGTCGCTCGGTAAAGGCATGATGCAGTCAAACAAGATTTGTTTTACCGTGTAATATACATAAAATCAAACGACGCTGATACGCATGGATTTGTATCAGGCAGTAACTTGACACCAACTCCGCACGCAATAAACCACAAAATTAAGCTGGTTTTGATAAAATGACATGGCGTCGGTAACCCAACGGTTGACCGGTAAATTGTTAAAGTTATTCGCCAAGTTTTTCATAAGATCTTTTTTTAAATCTGCTGCCCTTTCATTAGCTAAAGTTTACGCTTTCTATTTGGCGTAACTAAAAGTAACTAAACTAAGTGCCGACTAAAATAAAGAAGAGCCAGATTACTCGATTAATGCTTCACAGCAATAAATTCTCATAATAACTAATCGATCAAAATGCGGTAAGGAATAAGGTGATTTGCTTGTCATGATGTTGACATCATGAATAATGTATGTGCCAAGGGTAACAAAACGGTAAATAATAGACTTGTACAAGTATGCTCCCCTTGTGATTAACTACACAGACACTGAAAAAGTCCGTCCCCTTACAGCGATAAATTCAAAATCGATGCGGTGGGCGTCTATATAAATATCAGCTTTTTCTCGACTTAGAGTTACGTGCAAAGAATGCACGGCAGACGAAAAATCGAAAGACGGGAACCAGGACACTAAAACATACGAGCAAAGGACAATAAGGAACTAATGTGGAATAACATTTAATTATTAACTTAAAGCAGCAAATAAAAACCAAAGTAAATCTAGTGGTTTACTGCAACTTGAACTTCTCATGCAAGAACACCGTGAATTTGAACAGTCAAAAGCATAAAAGGAAATTATTTACATTAGCACAGCCAAGCAGAATTAATTACACTGAAAATTAGCAAGCCGGCAAAACATATTAATATGCAAAGAGGCAAATTATATTCGCCCGAGTATAATTAACTTAAGGAGCCAATAGTTCTAATTTGGGTCGAGCTGCTCGCAGTGTATAAACAGATATTTAATGTGTTCGATGTTGTAGTTGCCTTTGTGTACAACCAAATTTTGTAGTTCGTCTTGGGGCAGGCCGAGCAATTGACCCACGTGTTTGTTTAGTTTTAGTTTTAAAAAAGGGTAAAAAAGGACTAGGACAACTGTTTGAGACTCTTTGTAAACTTTAAAAATAGCTCCCAGGATGGCGTTTAAAAGAAAATCAAACCAGTCAATACCGTAGTAACCAGGTTCAAGGACATTAGAACCACTCGCCTGTGAGACACTCAATGACTCAAACTCTCGCTTTGCAAAAAGCCGGTCAAACTCAAGACTGGGTTGGCCCTTTGTAATAGGTTTCACGGTAGAAGACACAGTATCCCAAATGAACACCTGTTTTTCTTCGGTTGACGGTGGTGGCCCATCTGTGAGATAATTGCCATAGTCTAATCTACTAAAAATTGCATTAAAGACTTGAAAAATGGCCCCTAGTGTTATGTGATAACTATGAGCAACATTAATATTTATTGTTATTTCAACAACATTACGCGGGTGATGATGATAATGTGTACTAAAAAGATAGCCATAATCACATTCATCAATCATTCTTAACATTGTAATTTTTTCTTCTTCTACAAATACTTATACTTATCTTATTACAAAAATCATCAACAAAAATATGATCTTTTCTTAGTGGGTAATCAAAAACTCCGGGTACATAAAATTCGTCACTTAATTCACCTAAATCACCAAAATAAAACGAACAAAAATCAACAAATTTGAGTTTTATTGCTCCTATTATAGATAACATGCGTGATCTGTAGATTTTTATTCGTTTAATGTTGTATTCCCAATTTGTGGTATATTTTTGTATGTTTCTTAAAAAAATTTCGGTAACATGATAAAATTCCAAAAAAAACATCTAGTAAGCGTAAAGTCGGTTGTTCAATCTCATATTTTTCACCTGTATATAGATCGCTGTATTTTTGCAAAAAGTCCGAATTAATTATCCCATCATCACCGGGTTCGTCAGGTAAGAACTCCCTCAAATCCCACTCGATCTCTGTCTCCCTCTTAATGTTTAAAATTTTTTTTTTCAAGCTGAATATTTTTGACACAAATACATTTGGTCCCTTCTTCATTTTTGATCTCGTTTTTAAGTTTAAATGTCTGCGGATTTCTAGTCAAGTGAAATGTGTGCGTCTCCATTTTAATAATATAAATTCTTTAAAAACTTTTCTCGGGCATTTTCCCAGTGCTTATCCGAAACTTCAAATAGATCGTTCACTTGAGATTCGGTTTCCCCAGTTTCGTCTTGATAACATACCGCGATTAAAGCCTTCAACGGTTTACCTCTGGAGATCTTACCGTTTAAGACCTGGTTTAACTTATATTCTATTTCACCCGCTTCGCCGTTTTTAAAACAAATGTTGTACTTCTGCAACGTTCTTCTCGATTTTGGTGGTGGTGGCTTTTTCTAAACGTGATGCTTGTAGTATCGATCTCCCATGTCGGCGGGGATGTATGAATTTAACGAAGCGAACCCCAAAATTAGACCGCAGTGTTTACAAGCGTATCTTCCATCTGTTTTGAGTATTTGGTGATTACAAGCGGGTATCGGTTTACTTTGTTTTTGAGATCGCGGTATGTGTACTTCCTTTAGATTCAGCAAGTGACAAAGCTCCGCATCAGTCATCTTTTATATAAGGGTTTATTTATTTAAGGTAAAAAATTAACCTGGGATTTCTACATCAGCGTCGTATTCAATAACTAATCCAATTTTGTATAAATCCACGTCGAGTTTAGTCGATGAATCGGGCAATGACTCGTTCTCTCGCGCGTGCCTGAGCGTTTTATGCTTGTCGTCTACGAGCACCACGTGATCCATTCCTTCCAACTCGACACAATTTACGCAACAGGTGCAGTAGGTACAACCAAAACATTCGATACAATGGGCGCACTCGAAACAGTCCTCGCAACTGTCCAAGGCATTTGAAATTCTGCAGTCGTATGAATTAAAACAAGCCACGCAATTTATACATCTACCGCAATCGTCGCTGGTGCAGCAGTCCTTACTTCTGACGCAATCGTTACATTGGTGACAGTTGTGGCACTCTTTACAACCGATGCATTTGCGTAAACTTCTGGAATTTAAACAACGAAAGCAATCGTACGAATCTATCAAGTCCATCAAATTTCTCTTGTCTTTGCAAAAATAACAATTCACGTTTGTAGTTTTATCTACCATTTATTTTTATGTATTTTATTATTGTTTATTTTTTTTATCATTTTTATGACGGGCCAGCGAAAGAAAGTCCCTTTTTTGGTGACTTATTGCTGGTGCGATCGGTACAAGTCACGAATTGTTTACACAAAAAGTGCGCCGGGGTCAAAAGTTCAAGGTCAGTGAAGTGGAAATCCCCGGCGCTAGTCACGAGTTGTTTACAGGAAAAGTGCGCCGGGGTCAAAAGGTGAGTGGGAATCCCCGGTACGTGTGGTGGGTGAAAGGGGGTTTTTGTCTCAGAATGTATATAGTCGCCTGATATTTTAGAGCCGGATTTTTTGGGTCGATGAGGTACCGGAGAAATCTAGAACTCCAGATTTTTAGGGGATTACCCCTATTTTTTGAGTTGATGTACTACCCGAGGGTTTTTGCTGAAAACGGTGAAAAGGGGAGTGTGCTCCAGAATCGGCTATTTCCTACTACTTCTTCCGTTCGTTACGAAGAACGTTTAGAATGGCTGTCCGCTGAAACTAACGTGAAAAACCCACCCAAAACTTCAGTCTACGAATTGCATTTACAACAAATAACGAAACCTCAAACATGGAGAAATGTATCATTCACTCTGACATATTTAACTCGGACATGAACTTATGTTCTTCGCTGATTTTTGTATATGTTACCCAAATGTCAAGTGTTTCTTACGTTCGTGACTGCGGACACGTACACATTTGTAAAATATCACGGTGCGTAACGAACGTGAAACACTGATGATTTCGTAAACTTGGCAAGGCTATTCTTTAAGTTTGTTATTTTTGTGATGGTCTTTAGCTTAAAAAGTGTAAATTATTTGTCCCTTTGCAATTTCAAGAGGGACTTCAGATGTTTACTATTTTTTTCTTCCGTTCGTTAAACATGGACACGATTCACACGAAACCATCCAAGCGGTCCGCTACAAAGCCCAAAAATCACCCATTGACTATCCATTTAAATCTTCCCTTTTACAATGCCATCTGACCTCTTTTCACAAAAAAATACAGAAAATTAAATCTATTTAAGTTGATACAAACCTTTTGGCTGCTCGTTTTCCGGATATTGGCTGCTCTTTCCCTGATTGTTGGAGGGAAAGCTGTCGCGCGCAGCAACTTCCTCCGTTCGTTACAAAGAGGCGCGAAAGCGGCGCACGGTGGACACGGTGCTTAAAATAGCTTTATCTCGGAAAAGACGTAATCGAGCCTAAAACAATTGACCTTTAGGTCATCCATGCAGGGTACACCATTGCACGTGTACGACCACTAGTCAGACTGCGTTGATCACCAGTTAAAATATGTGGACATTTTACGTTAGTTACCAAGTGGACACGAAAATTTAGCGATCGATGTGTTGATGTTTTCTCATCCTCGAGGGTAATTATGGTCTAGCACACATTTTACACGATGTTTATTAAGCTCATTTCGAATAAAAATGGCTTTTACAGGTAAGGGTGAGGCTTGTAAACGATGATTCTGGCCCTTTTCGTCATGGTATGGTGTGGTGGACACGATGTGAAACGAACGTTAACGCATAATCAGCTGCCATTTTGGAGCGTGGATTTATCTATTTTTTTTTGTAAAGGGCCAAAATATTACTTCATTGCTTTACTCAAAAATATGACCATCGTGATAAAATACGTGAGCTATAAGTAAAGTAGTTGAGTTCATTAAATTTTGTTCAATCAATGTCCCATTTTGGGCGCCATTTTGAACTTTTTGCTCTTTTACGTGAATAAAAATTATAGACTCGCATTTACACTGAATTATTTATCTTTATCTCTCAAATACATGTACAGCTATAATCTCTAGCAAACATAGCTTGAAAATGGTTACATCATCGGATAAATTAAAGTTCGTTTTTTGCATCATGAAAGTTGGCCAGTATTGTGACCTTACACATATGCACAAAAATCGTATGGTATATGGTTTGCCTGCCCAGTCAATTACATTTGTTGGTGAAGAAATTGGCTGAAAAGGATTTTTAGCAATAAAATTGCGGAATTTTTTTTTCTTGATTCAAACTTCGTTTTCTGTTTCGAGGACAGGATTCCGCGAATTCCGTCCGTTTTCCGCGATCGCGGAAAATCATTGGCCCTAATAATGTACATGTACAGGCCAGGTTACACTCTACAAAATGTACGCACCTGGTACTACCAGTTTCATGCATATTGGCCATACACGTTACCTATCAGCCTATAATGACCAGCATTTTAGGGAAGATTTGATCAAGAAAGAGTTAGCGGAGGTTTTCAGTGTTAGGCCTAATTGCATGTTGCAGGGCAATTTCAAATGCCATAGCGTACGAAACCATAAAATATTAGAATCAGAGTAGGCCTAGCCTAGGCCTAAGTAATGTTACTAGGCCTGGCCTACCTCAATGGATTAGACCCGTAAACAGAGCCTTTGAGGGAGACGAAGGAGTAGGCCTGTAGGCTTGTAATTATAAGCCTACGCCAGGCCCTGTTTAAGTGTACATTCATGATGTGCCCTCTAGGTGTTTTACCGACTATACAGATAGAGATGTAGGACCTATACAGCCTGGGTCGAGCTTTAGGCATAGGGCAGGGCCTAGGGCCTACATCTGTATCGGACTGAGAAACATTTCCCTTTTTTGTTTGGAAATAGGCAGAATGACCATGACAACTTATATCTCCGTAAGCGGTGATTCTGTGCAAAACTGCTGGGGTGTTGTCTGATATTAATACAATTTCCGCAAAATAAGATATCTCACTAACTGGGTTCTGTACTTACGTGCTTAACTTCAAGTTCACCGCCATAGTAGTTCCATTCATGCCCATGCTTAACAGTCCGTCCGTGACGTCATTACACTCGGGCAGCCTCCAGAGACCCGCTTGCCAGCTGGGGTAGTGGTGGCTGACACCAGGGCAGGCACGAAGATCACATGACGGCTAAACGAACGCTCCCGTGTAAGTTTGACTTACACGTGTAAGTTAATCGAACGCACCAATTGTGTACGAGAACTGCTAAACTTATGCAGGTCCCCTGCAGCTATTCCTGTGCCTGTCTCCGACAATTGATGGAATTACATTCAACGCATTCTTGTACTGGCATGTCTTTCAAGTTTTATTTACTTCTGACCTCTGGTCCAAAGCAGAAGTTTTCACTTCGAATGCCGTAACAAATACAGAAAATAACCATGTCAAAAAACACATCAACACAACAATTGGTAAGCCCTAGTACATGTCATGTGAAGATACATGTGACTGGTCCAAATTGCAAACCTGAAGATGTTGTCAAACTCGGGGACTAATCCTTACTATTTCCGTCCAAACTGCATTTACATGTATTAATAATTTGTACTCACATGCATAATATTCAAGTAATAAGATGATTAGATGAGTTAAGTTGCGATACAACAAACATCTGAAAGTTTATCACGCAGCTAACATTGTCACATTCAGTGTTTATAAAACTAGCTAGAAAAATGTAGTGTACAGTACACGTAACGGTAAGACTACAAGTACTTGTAGGCCGTATATGCGATACATGAACCAAAGTAATACACGCTTACCACTGTGCCGTTTATCGAAGACAGACCTCAAAAAATCTTATTTACTTCAGCATATAATGGATGGTCAAAAACAGCAAATCTAGAATGTACTTATTCGTTTATATAGATATCATTTTCTGGGAATAGATCAGAGCGAAATGGACAGAAAGTCTGTATGTTGATGCTGGCAATCGATCACATGGACGGCGGCCCGCTAAAACGTTATACATTGCATCGCAAACTTTACGACCGTAGGATGGCATGTCCAAAGTCACTAAAAAGGGATAAAGTATGGAGCGTCGAAGGTTACAATTCCCACACCTAAACCTAACATTCTGGAAGATTTTACCAGTGGGACTGAAGGCACGGAAACCGGGTAGGAAAGGTGGAATACGAGTAGTAGTATAAAAATGAGAGTTCTGGAGCACACGCCCCTTTTTGCCCGGTTTTTGCTCAAAACCCTTGGGTACCTATACGACCCAAAAAACCCTCAAAACCATTTAAATGGGAAAAAATGAGAAAATGCCAGAATTGTCGTGAACCCCAGTTTTTGATCAAAACCCTTCGGTAGTACATCGACCCAAAAATCTCGGGGATTTCCGCTCACCTTTTGACCCCAGCACCGCTCGCTCGCTCGCTGGCTAAACAACTCGTGACTAGCGCCGGGGATTTCCACTTCACTGACCTTGAACTTTTGACCCCGGTTGTAAACAACTCGTGACTGGCACCGACCTGCACCAGCACTCACTCGCAAACAAAAAGGGATTTCCCCTTGCGAACAAGTCTCGACTTGCCCGTTATAAAAACGAAAAAAACAAACAATAATAAAAATACATAAAAATAAATGGTAGATCAAACTACAAACGTGAATTGTTATTTTTGCAAAGACACGAGTAATTCGGTTGACTTGATAGATTCTTATGATTGCTCTCGTTGTTTTAATTCAAAAAGTTTACGCAAATGCATCGGTTGTAAAGAATGTCGCAATTGTCACGAATGTCAAGACTGCGTCAGATGTAAGGACTGCTTTACCAGCGACGATTGCAGTAGATGTATAAATTGCGTGGCTTGTTTTAATTCATACGACTGCAGAAATTCGAATGCCTTGGACAGTTGCGAGGACTGTTACGACTGTGTCAATTGTATCGAATGTTTTGGTTGTACGTACTGCACCTGCTGCGTAAACTGTGTCGAGTTGGAAGGAATGGATCACGTGGTGCTCGTAGACGGCAAGCATAAAAAGCTGAGGCACGTGCGAGAGAACGAGTCATTGCCCGATTCAGCTACTAAACTCGACGCGGACTTATACAAAATTGGATTAATTATTGAATACAACGCTGACGTCGAACATTTAATTAAAGTAGAAATCCCGTCTGAATAAAAATGAGAAAAATTTTAGAAACCTAATTATTAATCAGAACCATGTCAACTCAAGTATTTATCGTTTCAGACGACCACGAGCGCCTAAATGTCGACAACTGCGATCCCAATGTTACCTATGGCCCCTTTGACCCGAGTAAATTAATCATTTCAAATCCCGTGGTTAAAGAAGGGATCTACACTTCACATATTTTTTACCATCACAACGACCAAAACAAACGACTGTTGATTATGACGACGGAACCCTGTTACGGTATAAACCCACTTTACAAATATGGCAATCGAGATAAAATGTCCGAAAATATCCAGGGCCGTCAAATTTGTTATCAGATACAATCACCTACGGCAAGCGTACTCGATCACATAAATTTGGCCGTTTATAAATTTATCGAGTCTCAAGGGTCTAATCTCCCGTCTAACACCGTAAATGCCTACAAAGCCAGTCACGATATCGATGAATTGAACAAAATCGAATATGTAGTTAAACCGCCTTATACGGCTAAAAACCAAATGTACGTTAAAATGGATCCCTTTGCTTCGCTATTTGATCACCAAAAAAGATCTATCGACTCGTCAAATATCGATAAATTTATCAATAAGAGATGCGACGCGCAATCATTTATTTGTGCAAAAGACGTATACTACGGTACCCACGGTTCACTGTCTTGCGGAGCCAGCGTCAGGTATAGAGTGACAGCGGCAATGTTGAAAATTAGAAATGACGGTCTAACTTCGAGTAAGTCGGCGTTGCAAGCGTTTAGCGGATTTGAATTAAAAGACGATTAAATTTAAAAAATCAATTTAACCTCAGTTAGCTACTAACCGGGGTTATTTTTTTTTTTACTTTAAATAAATAAACCCTTATATAAAATGACTGATGCGGAACTTTGCCACTTGTTGAATAAAAAGGAAGTACACATAATTGGGGCAACGAGAACTGTCCAACCGAGACCGCCTTGTAACCACCAAATAGTTGAAATGGACGAAAGATTTGTGTGTAAAACATTGCGGTCAAATTTTTGGATGGGTTTCTTCGTTCGGAGCCGCAGAAATGGGAGATCGATACTACAAGCATCACGTTTGGAAAAAACCTAAGCCGCCAAAATCGAGAAAAACGTTGCTGAAGTATAATCTGTCTTTTGAAAACGGCGAAGCGGGTGAAATAGAATACAAGTTGAACCAAGTTTTAAACGGTAAAATCTCTCGAGGTAAACCGTTGGAGGCTTTAATTGCAGTCTGTTATCAAGACCGTCACTGGGGAAATCGAATCTGAAGTTAAAGAACTTTTTCAAGTCTCGGATAAGCACTGGAAAAACGCTATGGAGAAGTTTAACCTCGCAAAACAAGACGTATAAAACGTATATAATAACATGGAGACGCACACTTTTCACTTGACCGAGAACCCGCAGACGTTTAGATTGAAAAACGAGATCAACA
The DNA here is from genome assembly GCF_054643075.1 of Acanthaster planci. NCBI lineage: Eukaryota > Metazoa > Echinodermata > Asteroidea > Valvatida > Acanthasteridae > Acanthaster > Acanthaster planci. Next base: position 12,072,557 of record NC_141786.1, on the reverse strand, counting down.
ACACCAAAGGCGACAAAGTCGTCCGAGTAAAGAATATTCAGTTTGAAGCTGGATATTTTAACGTAACAAACGTTACTGAAATTGAGTGGGATACAAACTTGGACGGTAGGCCAGCGGGGGTACTTGGCGAACGACCGCCCGGTGTGCCCTCAGTGGAAAGAACGGATTCATCTCCCAATCCAGAATTAGTACAAACAGCTAAATCCAGATTGATCCAAGCAAATAAAAGAGGCGAGTTAGCAGAAGAAATCAGAATCATCGCTGATGAAATTGAGCAGCTAAACCAAGAAATCGCAGCTTTAGAAGATCAGTTAAACCAAAGACAACCATCAGAAACGCGAGTTCGTTTAGCTTTTGATCTCGACGATAAAAAAATTAAATCAGCTTCACTGCTCGAGGGACAAAGACAAGCTGTAGATGAAATCTTTGAAGGGAATTCACCAACTCGACCTACCACCACCACCAACTCCCCCAGGAGACCCAGAAGAGAATTAACTAAAAGACTGTTTTTGATGGGGCTAACTGGGCCTATATACGACAGACTTTATTCGTGAAGCTCATCCGAACCATTACCTCAGGGTCAAAGAGGAAGCATCGTGGTATCCCCCGGTTATTACCGCATAGACTGGTTTCACTTTTTGTTAAACTCGATACTGGGCGTTTCTTTTAAGGTTCACTCGGAATCTAAACGGGTGACATTGGCCATTACGGACCCCAATCTCAAGTTGCGACTAAACAAAGAAGTGTCCAAGCTATTAAACTTACCCAAAATAAAACTTTTACCCAACGTTATTTACGAAGGCAAGTACGATTTAAACCCCTTGAAACTCGCGTTATTCATTGCAAACAATTAAATACATTTGACAACTTTTATAACGGGCGGACTTTAGACTTGTTGTACGTGATAGCTACCGAGCCTCGCACCTGTAATCACTGTGAAACGCCTAAAAAGTTAATCGACAGGAACATCAGTGAATTGACTTTTTCTGTTAAAAACAACAGAGGCGAGCTCTTGAATAACATCGGCAAAATTTTAATTGAGTTAGACATTTTTTAAAACGCGTAATTATAAAAGTAATAAGATGACGACTAACATATACCCTGATTTGACTTCGGAAACAAAGGTTTACAGGCTAAGAAAGATCGAAGAAATTAAATCTCAAACGCGACGCGAGGGAAAGTAGTTACAAAAAGATCAAACGACTTTTAACAGCGCTCGGATATGTGGAATATGGAGTAGAAGCAATGGGCGCCACATCGGCAGCCGTAGGCATTCCCGCCATTTGGGGCGTCATTACCGGTCCCGTTGGACTTGTGATGGAAGGAATCGCTATCGGTGCGTTTGGCGCTTACGCGATTCTAAAGTACGCCTCCCGTAGACTCACCCACAAAACTAAAAAACACGATCAAATTCGAATTTTGGCAGACGCTAAATTAAATACCATCGAAGAATACGTATCTCACGCGATTGAAGACGGTGACATATCCCAGGAAGAATTTGTCCTTATCTTATCCGAGCTGAAAAAGTTTAACGAGATGAAAGAAAAGATTAGATCGCGTACGTCTACAAAATTGGAAGCGAGCACAGCGAGCGAAACTTCTTAAGAAGAATTTGAACGTCAAGTCAACGAAAGAGCAGAAGCGCTAGCCAACGAACGGGCGGCGGTTTTAAAAAAAGATCTTATGAAAAAACTTGGCAAATACGTTTTACAAAGTCGGTTAAGTACGAAGAGAAACCAGAATGTTTAAGGTGTTCAAAATTATCAAAATCACCACCCGCTTATCAAAACTTGGTGTGTCCAACGGCACCTCCTTTAAAATTCTTTTAAAATAAATGGGAGGCAATTTTAGTAGTCTAAATATTTTAGTAAACGAAGACAATTCCTTTACAGCCGAGTTTCCAAATTTAACGCACGCGTATAAATTACCAAAAGTAACTACGGACAAAGCGGTAAATAGGTGGTCTAGTCCGGAGTCGATATCGTTTTACCAAAATCAATTTAATTTCGCGGTCTATTGCGCGACGACGGCCTGCGGTGTGGGCTTTGATCTACTGTCCGACCCTAATCCGTAGGTCTCGGCTTTATTTAACTTTCACGTGTATTACACCGTACAAAAAATATTTTACGACTGCGTGATGCCCATTCCGAGCGATGACGTATTTGACGCGTTACACAATAATTATGACCATCGGAAGTTTACCGACACGTGTCTTTTATACGGAGTAGACCCGAATAAATCGTACAAACAAACAAGAGACACTTTGTCGAACGGATTAGGCACCGCTTATTATTACGACAATGGATATGTACCTGTTCCGGGTAAAAACTACGACGCGCACGACTTACACGTGACCAACGGTAAATACGCGGGATCTACTTACATGGGATGTGTAACCTACACAGTTACCTGGATTTCACAGTCGGACGCGGTTACTTTGGCCAGGTGGGACTTCGTTCCTAAAAAGTCTCGGTTGACGGACGAAGGAATCACCAAGGTAAATGAATCAATCCGAGCTTACGTCTACGCGTTACTTGGAGCACAGGCGCAGACCAAGACCAGCGTTTTAGCAACCGGCACCGGATTAGACGCGCGACGACAATTTATTACCATCGTGGAATCTTTAATTAATTCGGGTCCCGATCTCGAACAGTCGATTGACCAATATCAAGATTCGTTACAATACGCAAAAACGCCGCTGAACTTTGTAGTTGCCCCAGGTTTGTACCTGGTACCCTCGGACATGGACTTACGCATCGGCACGTTTGAGGGATATAACAATAATTTACGAGTCGCGACTGCAGATATGAAGACTGGATACTACCGAGTTTGAATAACGGAACGAGTACTAACGAAGAAGCGATTCAACCAGAACCAACAGTGTTACCGAGGAAGCAACCAGAACCAATTCTAAAGCCTTTAGACGCCCACAATGAAGAAAAACTATCATTAACCGTTGGAGCCGTTGCAGTGGGTGTCGTCGGGTTTATATTGTATAAAATTTTAACTTAAACGTTTTGAATTAGAGCAAAAGAGAATATTCCCTCCTAAATCTAGGAAGGAATATTTTTTCTTTTTTGTCCTATTTACCCAGTATTTTGCACGTATGTCAAAAGCAGAACACCCGCCCCCACGAACAAGGTCCACACGTGTTCCGCCACCCATCCGACCGCTTTACTCGCCACGTTAAAAGTCCAACTCAAAATGCTACCTATGATCCCAGGCAAAGCTCCTAAAGCGCTCAACCCGAGTTTCTTCAATACGTTTGCCAGGTTCCACAGTTGACGTTTGATCCAATAGGTAATTCCTGGTTTGGAAGGAGGTTTAGGCGTTGGTTTAGGTGCGGGTTCAGGCGTTACACTAGGAGTTCCAACAGCTCTGACGCTGGCCACTATACTACTAACGACGGTGCTCACAGCTAAACTAAAAGCCGTTAAGATGCTCACGATTGTGACGCCTTGTTCTCTAAATATCGTTCGAATCTTCTCGATGTTGATTAACTGCAGAGGATTTGACATTCTTATTTGCCTCGTGCAAACTGGTTTTTTTCAGTTGCAGACTCAGTTTCATTTTCACTGTGAGGCAAGTAATCAGTGTCATCTTTGGCACTACAATCTTCTGAATAATTTGCTTTCTGGCAGTAAGATCACGCTAGGCATATTCTCTTTTGCCTCTTGCCAGGCAGCGACTAGGAATGAGGTCAGCTCCATTTTCCTTATCTGTAGACTCTGAAAAAAGGGATTAAAAAGGTTAATTTCTTGATCTTTATCAGAAATTCTGCTTCTTTGAAATGTCTCTTCACTAGATCCTACAGCAACATCAGAAGATGACTCAACAAGTTGGCTGGATTTATGTCTTTTACCTTTATGCAGGACATCCCAGCAGCTCACTGAGGGTACCTGAATGCAGAGTTCTACAGCAGCATCAGACAACTCTACATGTTCAGCAGATTGGTTTTCATTGTCATCCTGATGGTTTGCTTCATGATCACCTGTAGGAACCCGTGTGCCTGGGAAGGTAGAGGAGGGATATGAAAACTCAATATGGCTGGCAACTTGGTTGGATATTCTGGTTTGAGCGTTTTCCTTCAGTGGTCTTGTGTTACCCAGCAGACTTGCAGATGTGGCCTGAACTGTCTCCATACATGGGTCAGCTTTGTTGCATGTATATGTTTCAAAGAATTGCTCCTTGGAGCCGCCACAATCAACTGAAAGTATCTGTATGCTCAGACAGTTACCAGATGGCTGAGCAAACTCAACAGCTTCTCTGCATTCAGGTGTTACTTTCTGACAGCTGGGACTTGATTGACTCACTAAATGTTCTTGTGTACATGTATTTATAGCAGCACCATGAGATGATTCAACAGCTTGTTTGAATTTATGCATTCTGTTGGCTTTTACCTTGGTGAATTGGTGATTTGCCAAGGATGCCTCTTGAGCAGCTTGCCTTGATTTACATGTTTGCACATTTTCACCTTTCTGACGGAAACATGTTTTATTGGATGACCGTTTCTGTATATTCACAAGAAGACCTGCCGCAGCAAGTGATTGGTGACTGAGAGCAGGACTTGATTCAAGTCCAAGGCATCGAGGATGGTCAGGTGAAGTTGCAACCTTGCCACGATCTTCACATGCAATGTGAGAAGACTCAAGATGTCGGACACTTCCATTAGATGGAAATATATTATCTTCTCTACTGGTACTTGAATTATGAGCTGAAGGTGCAGTTTCTGCAGCAGCCACATAAAATGACTTTTTATGTTCAAGTCTGGCAGATTGGCAGGTTTCATGTACTTCTGTATCTTTTTGCAGTGGACTGCTGGAACCTGTAACAGCTTTTTTGTTTGACTTTACACATTGCCTAGTTTGCTTTAATTTACCTGTTTTTTTTTTTTTTTTGATGCAGACTAGTCTTACCTACAGCACTATGCGACCGACATGTAGCACGCCAGGTAGTTTGTCTGGATTTACGCCTTTTTTATCTTTAGTGGTGCCTGTGGAACCAAAGGCATGGTCTGGTCCTGATGACGTGCCTTTTCGGGTCGGTTGGCTTTACATGTTTTCTGTGATTTGTCTTCCAGAATTGCATGATTAGCAGTTGTTATTTGCAGGCTCAAACCTGCACCAGCAGTGTAACAGGGAGGCAACTTGACATTCTGAGAAGCTTGGCTGCACTGCTTTGCTACATGAACATTGTCTTTTTGATGAAAACTAGATGAAGATTCTTGCATAGTAAAACCTGTGAAAGCAATGGAAGATGACTCAAAATATCTGGCTTCTTGACTGGATAGAAGTGCTTTATTGCCTTTGTGATAGGGGTTTGAGTTACTAGCAGAGGCTAATGGAATTCCTACATTCACGGCAGAAGCCTGTGGTGAAACCTTTCTAACAGCTTGGCTGAATGGGCAGGCATCACCATCTTTTCTATCATCAGGCACTGTACGTTCTTGTTCAGATCAGTGGCAGTAGCCAAAGATATGAGTTGAAGCCTGAATGGATGCCTGCAATTTTGTCTCTTCTCCTTCAGGGTTTGAATCATGAGCCACAGGTATATGCTTGCCAATATCTGTAGTAACAACCAAAGATAATTTAGTTACCTGTTGTTGCTTGGTTGGACAGACACACTTCAATGTTTGTTGCCGTGGGACTTGAAGGTTCAGTTAAATGTGTGATGAGCAAGTCCACGTTTGTACCAGCAGCCTCAGATGAATCAACATACTGGGCAGTTGGCTGACGCATACAGGGTTCTCTGCTTGACTGAACACAGAATAAAAATAGAAAAACTTAGTAATTTAGATGCAGCATTACATTCATGCAATGATTTACCCCCTTTCCCCCAAAATAAAATCAGATTGAAGTAAACTTACGTCATCTGTTTGTAAAATATCTCAATATAGTAATGTTCCAGCTCCCTATAGAAAGGCCTGATTTTAAAAGGGACTCTAAGGTATGACCGATGGCTGCAGCTTTGAAGGTAACGTACATCTATTCATATTGTTTTCATGATAAAAGTATAGATTAGTGGATTGCATATTTAAATTGTTTCCAGCATTCTTAGGTATCAGTCTTTAGAGCCCTGTCTTAATTTTCAATTTTGTTCACAGTAAACAAGACAGCTCGGCAGAGTGGAATGTTCCCTTGCAATTATTACATAGATTTACGGAAAGCACTGGGGTAGAGATACACGTACTGAAAAGGGTTCCAAAATGTACTTCAAACACGTTTCTTGTGCGTATTTTCAACAATACCTTGATACCAAGCTGTGCGGAATTTGTCAATATCCATCCAGGACTGGGTGGGTCCAGTTTATGAGTCTTGGGTTTAGGTTTTCTTTTATTTTTATTAGTCAAGTTCGGCTCTGGTTATATAAGATGTAAAGTTGTACATCGCTGTACACGATATTCAGTGCGCCCGTGTGCATGTACGTGCGTTTCTATTGTTATGCACAAATTATTATGTGTATTATTTGGTTCACTGTATTCAATATACAGGGTGTCTGTTTGGTTGTGTGCTGATGGTCATTACCATGGTCACCGACAATAAATAATGCTGTTTCCAGTCATGCTACACCTGTGTCTTGACTAAGTCACTGCTGTCTGCTGTCTCCAACTCCCGAGTCAGTCGTCGTGGTCCGACCAGGGATTTATTTCCCACCAGTTGAAGTCAATACTCCAACAACCCCAGGGGCTGCGCAAGTAGCTATCATTGCATTATTTAACGGTTAACTTGCCCTCTATACGTTTTTTGACCGGTGCAAATTCCATCGCATCTGACAACCGCGCAAAAAAAAAACCACACGGCTTATGAATTCGTGTTTTAATCGTATTTGCCTTGGCTGCTGGCATGCGCTCTAAAACAGATTCAAAATCCGCGTGAATGACAAATGGTACAGGCTGTTTATTCTTGTAGTTTTCAAATTGTAAAATGTTTTTAACCTTTCACGGGCAATTCGACTTTACAAGGCAGTGTATCCATTCCTCGGCAATCTTCCTGGTGTTTATTTTTTGTGCACTTTGAAAGTGCGACATACAGTTAAAGCACCAATTTTTTGTGACCGTGTTTGTTTACGTCACACATCAACAGAGAGAAAATTCTAATCCAACAATGATGGCTCGTTTTGCCTTGGGGTAAAGTAAAGTAAATTGATCGGTTTGCGAGAAATTTAGTTGTATAAAGAATATAAACGCCGTCTTTCCCATTGTAACCAAATATGTTGATTCCCAAGCTGTTTTGTGATTTAATTCGTGCAATCAGTGAAATTGGTTTTAAAAAGCTTATATTTGTGAAATTTAAGCCGTCTGCCTTCGTGTAAATTGACGTGCGTTCGTTATGTATTTTATATTTTGATGGTTTTCTTTTCCAATTTATTTTTGACGAAATCTGAATATAGCTTTAAAGCTGCTCTGAATGCCCAACGGATACACTTTTGATCGTTATTTTTACAAGTAGTGGAACGTAAGTAGCGCCCACGGGGTTATATTTGACCAGGTTGATAAAAAAAGCGACGACCCAGCCTGATTGGCGTTGCGTATGCGCTTCTATATCTTCAATCTGCTTTTGTCTCTGTTCAACAAGTGCATTTTGATGTCACGTTTAGAAATGATCACGCTGTTCTCGCTCGTAAAAGTAAATGTGCCGGGTTCGGTCTATTCGGTTTTTCCAATTTAAACTGAACTTTGATGACCGTTTGTAGCTTATAAGAGCCAATTTCTTTAAATTTGGCCAACGCTTTGTCTTAGATATAATTTCCGTAAAATTTGAAAAAAAATAATCAAGTCATACTCAAAGAACTGAGGTATCAATTCCCAGTTTCTATAATTACCTTAGAAACGCCGAACGTCAACTTCTGCAAGGTCGTCCGGTGGAGGAAAAGCTTTAATTGCTTTGATTAAATCTTTCTTTACTATTCTGCACGTGTAAACGAAAGGAATGTCATTGTATTGAACTGTTTTCAAGAGCTGACGACGTGATTGACGTGAGAGATGTCTAAATTGCAGTTGGTTAGTTCGAATGGCCTGGACGAGTCCATGCTTTGTGTGTTGCTTGCGCTTTTGTGCCGGTAATGGAATTGTTATACCCATTAATATATTCGGATAAAAACGATTTTTAAATCGATTAAAGGTCAATAAAAAAGGTTGACGTCGCGGTTTGGTTGGATTCATGACTATTTATATTAAGATAATTATAAATTTCATTTAAGTTTTATTAAATCTCAGTTCTTCAGATTTGGGAGAACAGGGATTTTTTTAAATTCTTACTCACCTTTCACCTCTTTAAGGGAAATGCTACTTTGCAAGGCGACATGTCCATTTCTTGGCATTTTTCTGATTTTTTTCTGAGTGAACCTTAAAAGAAACGCCCGGAATCAAATTTAACAAAAGTAAAACCGGTCCATGTTATAATAACCGGGAGGGAGATACCACGATGCTTCCTCTTGGACCCTCAGAAATGCTTGAGATGAGCTTTGCGAATGAAGTCTGTCGTGTATAGGTTCCGTCAGAAAAATTTCTTGGTTTAGCTGCTCAATTTCATCAGCGATGATTCTAATTTCTTCAGCTAAGTTGCCTTTTTTATTTGCTTGGATCAATCTGTTTTTGGCTGTTTTTACTAATTCTGAATTGGGAGATACGTCCAAGTTTGTATCCCACTCTATTTCAGTCGCGTTTGTTACGTTAAAATATCCTGCTTCAAAGTAAATATTCTTTACTCGGGCGACCTTGTCGCCTTGGGCGTTTTTAATGACATCCTTCAATTTAAACGTCTGCTCGTTCTTGGTTAAGTGAAACGTGTGATTCTCAATTTTATTATATACGTTTTGGCAAATCTTGTTTTGTCAATCTATAGGTCTTGTTTGGCGAGGTTTAATTTGTCGAGGGCGTTTTCCCAGTGCTTGTCTAAAACTTTAAATAGACCTTTCACTTTAGATTCGGTTTCCCGGTTACATCGTAATAAGATACCGCTATTTAAGCCTCAACGGCTTACCTCTAGAAATCTTACCGTTTAAATCTCGGTTTAACTTATATTCTATTTCGCCCGCTTCACCGTTTTTAAGCAAATGTTATATTTTTGTAAGGTTTTTCTCGATTTTGGTGGCGGCGGTTTTTTCCAAACGTGATGCTTGTAATATCGATCTCCCATGTCTACAGGGGTGTACGAGGAAACCCACCCAAAAATTAGACCACAATGTTTGCACGCGTGTCTTTCGTCTATTTCAAGTACCGCAATCGTCGCAGGTGGAGCAGTCGTTACATCTTGTGCAGTCGTTACATTCGTGACATTCTTTACAATCCGTACATTTGCATAACTTTTTGGAATTTAAACAACAAAAGCAATCGTACGAATCTATCAAATCGATCGAATTTCTCGTGTCTTTGCAAAAATAACAATTCATGTTTATAGTGTGATCTACCATTTTTTATGTAGTATTTATTTTTTTTTGTTTTTTATAACGGGCAAGCGACGGGAAGTCTCTTTTTTGTTTGTGATTATTTGAGAGTGATTGTTTCTGCGATCGGTGCTGGTCACGAGTTGTTGTCGAAATACTGCGGTCAAGAGTTCAAGGTGAGTGAAGTGGGAATCCCTGGCGCGAGTGGGTGAAAGGGGGTTTGGGCTCATAAAGTGTATATTTACCTGGTATTTTTAGAGCCAATTTTGGAGTCAATGAGGCACCCAGGGAAAATTGTTAAAATCTGGAATTTCAGATTTTTAGGGGATTCCCCCGACTTTTTGAGTCGATGTAGTACCCAGGGATTTTTGGTAAAAATGGTGGAAAAGGGCGTTTGCTCCACAACTGTCTATTTCACTCTACTCAACCTTTTTGTGTTTTTTTAAATTAGTACTGCTCCTCCAAAGCCATGAGTCAGAAACAGGAAATGTAATACTCTGTTGCCCTGGCCTGGCAGCACTCATGACTCCCGGGTTCTGCGGGAAAGCCTGGTTGGAGAACAGTTTGAAAATGGACAAGAAGGAGAAATGTACCTGTTAGGCGATACGGGATACCCGTCCAAACGATGGCTCCTTACCCTGTTCCTTCGTCCATCAAATCGAGCTGAAGCAAGATACAATGCTGCGCACAGGTAATTCATTCGTGTGTTGAATTTTCCATCCATGAGAAATCTCCAAATATCTAACTTTTCTTGCAAATTCAGGATAGCAACTGATTTCAAGTTGTGTGGATTTGCTATGTTGTTTACAGATCAACTCGTAGTATTGTTGAGAGAACAATTGGGCAATGGAAAAGAAGATTCCATTGTCTTCACGGTGAAATCCGGCTGTCTCCAACTCGAGCGTGCAGGGTGATAGTTGCTTGTGCAGTGCTACATAACATTGCTAAAAGTCGTGGCCTCCCTGACCCAGAGGACGAAGAGCCTCAAGAATATCCTCAGCCAGATCAACCACCCCAGCAGCAGGCTCCAAATATTGTCAGACAGCATATTGTGCGGACATACTTTCAGTAAGTTTTTTTGTCGTTTGTCCCAGCAACTGCAACTTGTGTGATGTGATGTGGGTGTGCGTACGTCGTACGCGTTACGTGCATGCAACTAGTAAAATAATGTGCATACACGTACAGTGCAGTAGGCCCTAGTGCATGCATAGCATAAAAATGTAATACATTTTTCGCGTATGTGCTATAAATAAACATTTTGCCAAGGTCATGTTTAAGGTTATTAATTTGCGTAACTGGGTCTTCAGTGCAGCCGCTGACATTGGTGGGATGTAGTGGTAAAGACATCGTTCTAATGTTTAATGACACAGAAAACTTTTAACTTTTTCAGTTTTTTATTTCTCATTAACACAAACTGGAAACATCGTGAATTACACCAACTATACATTCAAATCAAGAAGTTCGATATAAATGTACAAGGCCTTGAACCATAAAGTAAATAAATAATTATAAAACGACTGACTAGCCGACCGATTACATATAAAACATTCAACCACCTTAGAGACCGAGAGTTTGTTGGAAGGAGGCGATCTGAAGAGACAGAAGCTCTTTCTCCAGCTGCAGTTTTTCAATTTCTGCCCGGCGGGTCTCAACCTCACAACGTTTCTGTTCCAGCACCATGAGCTTACTGTACTCCTCATCATTTCTTGGTCTTTTTCGCCCTCTAGGCCTCACTGATGTTGACGTTGACGAGCCTTGTCCCTCGCTGTCTGATGGCCCATCTGCTTCTTCTCCCAGATCAGTGCTGTTGGCATTGGACAAAAACAACCATGATGATGGTGTTACTTATTTCTTATGTACAGAACCAGCGTGTGCCCCCTAGGCTACAGTGGGACATATCTGCTGATTTGTTCCTAACTTTACTTTTTACTTATAAAATCAAGAACTTGCTGTCAGTAACTAATTTGTTTCAACTAGGCTCAGTTTTGATCTTATGTAACAAAATTTCAGCACAGGGGAAAAATAACAAGGTAGTTTACCATTCGTCTGGTGTTGCTGCAACAGACTGGTTCTCTGAGGCCACAGCGGGGTGAGCATCAACATCTATCATCTCAAAACTATCTATGCCACCACTAATGCCAAGAATGGTTGGAGAAGTCTCTCCAAGAAGTGACATTAGTCTCTGGTTCAGTGGAGCCAAATCAGGCGGTGCCGGACCTCCACCTGTTTTTGAATGCAAAAAGTAGGCCTATTAACAGTGTATGCGAATTATTAGGCCTGCTTTGAGAGGCTTTCTGGATCAAAAATACTTTTCAGTGCCGGAGGCACATAGGATCAGTCTATGTTTTATAGAAGCATTAGCTTTTGTTTAACGTTAGGCTAATTTTAAACACAAGCTTTGCCAATATCTTGGATGTCAACTGTCTAAGTTTTATTCAATCCAAACCTGTAAATAAATTGCAAAAAGATAATGACTTTTTAAACTAAATACCTGTTTTCAGTGACTCCTTTCTTTGAGCGGATGCCTTCTCCTTCATTTTGCTATTCATGTTTTGCCATTTCTTTTGAATTTCGCTGACGTCCCGTCGAACAGAAGGAAACTGTGCATTCAGCAAATCGGCAATTTCTTGCCAGGCAGCTAGTTTGGCAGCTGATGTTATTTTCGCTGAAAATTTGGGCCGCAGCACGTCTTGCCGTTTTTCCCATTCAGCGAGAATGGTCAACTTTTCATTCTCAGAATGTTTACCGTCTTTGGTGGTCATTGTCATAATTAACAAAATTGAAAGATGGTCATAAAATAGTGAAAATGGTCTAAGGTGTTGCGATCAAATTAAATCTCCGTACCGCGTGCGCGTAATGTCACTACAACAGCGATTTTAAAATTGTCATTAATTTAATGGGATTTCAATGTGTCCTGCGTCTAAACGCCTCCCAGGAGTGGATTGCGTATCAAACGCGCGCTTTTAATTTGATTTGTTCAGTAGGTACAATTAATTAATGTGCAATTTAACAGGCAAATTCAGCTTTGTAACCTGTCGGCATGCGTCCGGAATCTTAATTGATTGATTGACAATGGACACTTGGCAACCATTGTTGATATGTGATTCATGCGCATGAGCAACATGTAACCCTCATAGCACATTTGTCTTAGAGACTTACGTGTAGCACTAAGATAAGTAGGGTGCTTAGTTGTTTTGTGAATCTCAAGTTGAGAACCCCACTTAAGTTAGTTGGAGGCTTAGTGTTTATTTGCAACTTAAGTTTTTCTTAAGTTTAGGTTTTGTGAATACGGGCCCAGTCTTGTTAGTGCCATTGTTTATAGTCCAAATACTGTTCAAAGATTGAAAAATGTTCCCTATGTAAAGACATTATAAACCATAATGTACCATGTAACCTTTTCTGATTGCATTGAAACTTGAAATATTTACTGAGGATGCTACTTGTGGTGCCATTACCATTTAAAGTACTTTTATTTCAAAAATTTAAAGTAACAACAAATCATGTGCTCGTTAGCTTAATTTTCATGACCTTCTTTGTGCCTTTATTATTATTGTTCAACCTCACTATATTATGTAATATTTGTTAGAAACCAATTAAATTCACTTTAAAAACTACAAGTAATGAGGTAACAGGCGTGGCAGAGGACCCATCTGTCCTTTTGTGGGCTTAAAGTGGTAAAGTTGAATTGCAAACATGTATGGAGGAAAAGTACAGTTTAAAGCTATTTGTTATGATCCTGAAAAAGTTTTACTTCTTGTCCATTTGGATAGAGCCACGCAGGGAAGAAATTTCACAAAGCGCATTGCCTTCCATGCCCTTTTAATTGCCACAATGCCCCTGTAAAATAGCCGTTTCCACGGCCAGTTTTGCAGTTCAAATGCCATTTCAGTACTTTGGTAGTACTCAGTGGTGCCTTTTTCATTTAAAACAACAATTTGAAGCCTGGGTGAACTCGTTACCCCGGTTACCTCGTACCTGGGTTACTTCGTACCCGAATCAACTCATGTCCTGCTAGTTAAAACCAATTTATGTGCGCTCTTGGATTTTAAAAATAATGCTGAGCTTTCATAATCGCTGTAGATTAGATTTTAAGAATAATACAGCGCACACATTGTGAGCGCGTTCTCCTAACTGCAGCGGCTTTAGTTTTTTTCTATTGATTTTAATTTAAACAGGGAAATTTAATGATGCCAGGAGCTAAATAATGCACTCTTCATGTTCGGTGTAATGTCCTATATTTCTGCACTCCTGGTGTCCATTTGTACTGAAGAGCACCAGAAGAGTAAACAAAGGCTCGAATGAAGAAAAAACAAACGATCTTTGAGCATCTTCATATCCATCATTTTTATTTCACAACTTTCCGAGCAGAAAACAGTGTCTTCATTATTAAAAAGATGATTAAAAATTCTAAAGATATATTTTTAGGTAACTCAGCCTCTTTTGAATCAATCAAATGAGAATCATTTTTAAGAAAACAATCTTATAAGTATTACATCAACAATAATAATTGACAAGCTTGAACTGAGTATAAACATGAAAATAAAATAGTTCACTGAACACAATCTATAAAATAAATCTGCCAAGGAATCGGCACTCACTCTGCTGTGCATTATAATCATTTGTATACATGGATCAAGCACAGGAAAATGAAAATATAGTTTTTCACAGAACACAATCTATAAAATGAACCTTCTAAGTCTCTGCAATCAATCTGCTGTGCACTATTATCATTTGTAAACTTGAATCAATCACAGGAAAAAGAAAAGTAAAGTTTTTCACAGAACACAATCTATAAAATGAACCTGCAAAGAATTGCACTCACTCGGCTGTGTATTATAATTATTTGTAAACTTGGATCAACCATGGAAAAATGAAAATAAAGTTTTTCACCAAACACATCTAAAAATGAACCTGCTAAATCTCTGCAAGGAATTTTTTGCATTTTGCTCTGCATTATAATCACTTGTAAACTTGGATCAAGCACCGGAATATGTAAATAAATTTGTTTGTTCACAGAACAAAATTTAAGCCAAGTCTCTGAAAAAATTTCCACTCACGTTGATGTGCATAATCATCATTAATGAAAATGGATTCAGTGCAAAATGTAAAAATACGCGTGTTTATTGAAAAAAGTCTTAAGTGAATCTGTCATGTCTTTTACAAGTTTGCACTTACTCTGCAGTGCATTTTAATTAGTAAAATAATACTTTGGTCTTAGTACTCAATTGTGAGAAGAAATGATTTTACATGTGTGATTCATTTAACAGATTTCTTTGAAAGAACTCTTTAAGTCTCTGCAAGTGTCTCCCAAAACATGTCAAACATATACTTGGCCTTTTTATTTTTTGCTTATTTTGAAACCTGTTCTTACATGTAGTTGATAACGTATTAGAGAGGTTTCGTTGGCATACGGTTAGAGAGTTTATCTCTAAACGCAGTCGTATACTTGTGCGTGTACTGTTGGCTGTTTCGTGGGTGATCCTGGTTACGTTTAGAATGAGCTCTAGAGAATAGAGGGCGCGTATCGGCAGGGGATTTAAAGATGGCTGCGCCTAATCTCAACTTGATTGATTTGGCGATTGAAGACGAAGATGCTGAATTTATTCAACTTGTCCTTGCAAATGCACCTGACTCAAGAAAAAAAGTGACCTACAACCCTGCATGGCCAAGGTTTAACTTAGCAGAATTGACAGATGATCAGTGTTTGGATAAGTTTCGATTTAAGAAAGGTGATATTTATCGCCCGAGTAATTTACTTGGTGTTCCAGAGAGCATACAACTGAAAAATGCTTCAACTTGCAATGGTATTGACACTGCCTGTGTATTGTTAAGGAGATTTGCTTATCCAAATCGGCTATCAGACCTGGAAGAATTGTTCGGCAGACCCAAATCAACTCTATCACTGATTATTAACCAGCTTGTTGACTTCCTGTACACTTCTCATCACCATCGGTTCCTGTTCTTGGACAACCCATTGCTTGATGCAGCACACCTTCAGCTTTATGCAGACACAATACACAACAAAGGAGCGTCATTGCAAAATTGCAATGGTTTTGTGGATGGAACAGTTCGTCCAATCTGTATGCCAACTCGTTATCAGCGAGTTTGCTTTAACGGACACAGAAGAATCCATGCACTGAAATTCCAGTCTGTGGTGATACCATGTGGTTTGATCACACATCTCTATGGCCCAGTAGAGGGACGAAGGCATGACAGTGCACTTCTCCGTATCAGTGCATTGATGGAACAGTTTGAGGCAAGGGATTTCACGGATAGGAATGGCATCCCCTATGAACTTTATGGAGACACGGAGTATCCTCTCCGACACTACCTGATAAGTCCTTTCAGAGGGGCAAACCTGAGAGCTGAAGAAGAAGAATTCAACACTAGAATGTCATCTGTGCGAGAATGCGTGGAGTGGGAATTTGGAAAGATGTTGACAATCTTTGCCTTCCTTGACTTTCGCAGAATTTGAAAGTTCTATTGTCCCCAGTTGCCAAGTACTACCTTGTTGGAGGTCTTCTTAATAACTGCCACACTTGTTTGTATGGAAATCAGACAAGCAAGTTTTTCCAAATGGAGCCACCTTCCCTGGAGGACTATCTAGCGTGATATGCATAGCCCCAGTATGCCCAGGCAGTGTTGCTGACCAATCAGCTATCAGATGAACTTGCAATTTAAGATCAGACCATTGCTCACTGTTCAAGAAACTGTTGATTTATCAGTTTAATTCACAAAGTTGATCATTTCACAAGTCTAGTCACATGTGACTGGATGATTAGTGACAAAGGAATGCTTGTGGTGGGAGTTAATTTGAATGGGTTTAAGAATAGGCTAGCTTGATTTGAGACCGAATGATAAACTTCAATCCAATGTTTGAACCAAGGGATTCTTCAGATTAAGTGTTGTGTCTTAAATTGCGACAGGATTGTCATTTGGTAAGTTTAAATACTGTGTGTAGCCAACTACATGTATTAAGTCTAGACTTTGATGTTACATTTCCTGAGGATGTCAATTTTCAATGTACAGGTATAGTTAACTTACATAAACATCCAATGATAAATAATTTGATACATGTATATACATTAGGAATATACATATGATTAAATATACCTCACATGTACACGTTGGATAAATTAAGTATTATTTACAAACATCAACAATAAATTTTTTTTTAAAATGAGAGACTGAATATAAACAATACGTAAATAAATCTTGTCACAGTCTATGGAAACTTTAACAAGAAGATCACTTCACACAAAATTTTAATATTTACAACATATACATCTAAATTTCTTCAAAACATTAATTATGCACAACATGAAATTGCAGGGGTAATATCTAATACTGAAAATGTCCCTCAATGCAGAACTTGGCCCATTACCAGAAAACGGCAAATTGATCAATCACACTAGATTTATCTTACAATTAAATTTCCTGACAAATTCTTATTTTACACGGTCAAATTCCTTTATACGAATTACTCAATATTTGCAATGCTCAATCATCAATTCATGTTATAAAACTTTCAGTTTCTTGCACAACCTTTCTTCATATAAAACAGTTCTAGAATCCTTGATTTGCCGGTCAATTCTCCACGCTCAATGTTAAAACGTCTAACCACACAATCCATCCGCACTGTGGAGGATATATAGTAAATTAGCTAGAGTTACTTCAAACTGCAATTCCTTTTAATATCTAGACAAGTCAAATAATTCAAACAATTTACACGTTTATGACCAAAATATCACAATACCACAAGTAGGTTACCACAAGGGTGACACTTAAACAGCAAAAATCAGTAAATTTCCAACGACGTTTGACTTAGAGAGGTGCAACAAACCAAATAAATCCAATATCTTGAACTTTCAATCCTATTCACAAGATAAGGCCAGACGAAAAGGGAATCAAAAAATTATCAGAATGTTATACAACAATAAGAAACTATTTATGTAGGGGAGATTTGCAGTGGTGCTCGTCACAGTTACGGTAGTTCCACACCCATCGTCCAGATCGCCAAGGCTAGTTGGATCGCGAGAGCAGGACGACGCTGTGGAGAGCCGCCAGTAGTTTCATCTACACAGGTTCGGGAACAGCGAGGCTTCACTCTACCAATGGAGTTCCCAGCAGCTAAAGACTCTCTCCAAGCTTCACAGGTTAACTGGCTGCCTACAACATCAGGGATCCGCTAATCCATGTACAACATATAAGGACCATCTACAATAGACAATCATCAAACTACGCCTTGGCAAAACGAGTACAACAACTCTGTCAAGATGGCACATTAAATCAATTCCAAACAATTAAAATAGAAAACCATAAGATATAACTTACGACTGCTGTTATTCCGCCGACATATGCTTGTCCGAGCCACCCCGAAGACTTCACAGAGCCTCAATCATCTGTGCCAATAGCCAAGGGACGGCACAAGTTAACCAAAATGGCTAAGTCAGCATAAATCAGAACACCGTGCTCCCTCTACCGAAACATGTAGCAAATCTCACACCACATTCTGTTTAATCAATTCTTATATACATTCACACCCACATTCAGCGAGTGCCAAGGGTGCACCCATGCACACCCCTGCATTTCAAAGCTGGGCTAGGGCTAACTCAAAGGTGAGCTAAGTTAATTAATACAAAACTACAATGGTCAACAGCAATCATGGTCCTGCCATTGAAGAGACTAAAAAAAATGGTTACTCTGATTCAGCTGTGACAAATCTGAAATGACCAAAATTACAGGTAAACCTTGTCTTTTTTATTTACAAGACTTGCATCTCACTGAGCAAACTGTTTAGCTCTCCTTATTCTTTCCCTTAACCAATGCCATCATCATCTTAAACATTTCGTTTTCTCTTTCAAGCCTCAATTCTCTCTCCCTTTTTTCCAACTGAAATTTCTGTTGTTCAAGATCCAGCTTCTCTTGAAGATAAGTTCGGTCTTTAAATTTAGAAGCTTGGCTAGTGCAAGGTTATTATCCACATGGCATTGTAGATGAGGGGTATTATTCCCCATTGTAAATTACAAACCTAAACAAAACAGCTTAAATTTGCAGTAAAAGCTAGTTTTATGATTTTCAAAAATATTGATACAAGTAAAGACCAGTCACAGTAAACGATTCATATTTTTGATGTACTCCTCACGTATATTCCCATCAGTATTCATCTTACTGGTCCCAGCGAGGGATTCCATTGCTGCCATTCGGATTTCTTTTCCTTGAATTTCTTTGGCATGTGTGTCTTTCCCAGATGTTTCCTTGGCTTTCTTCCGCTCCTCATCTAACTCAGCCAGTTCGGTCAACAGTTGTGCCCTTTCATCATACTCCTCATCTGTTCCAGATCTGAAGAAAATATAGCATTCATGTACTGGTCAAAACTCCTACTGCCACCGAATCCCCCTCTCCGAAGCCTTCCTCAAACCTAACTTTTTGTTTACAAACAAATTTGTGGATACACATATGCATGTGATTTTCTTATTGACTACATATCCGAAGTCAACCATGAACTGCTGAAAAATTTGAAAAATCATTCTTAAATGGCAAAAAAGACTGTGCATCAGATTAACCAGGGCAAAAAGTACCCTAGATCTCACTGACTGCATTAATAATAAGTGCATTTAACAAGTCTACTGAATGGATAAAAAATATAACCCTTAACATCTGCCATTTCAAAACACCTACATGTAAAAAATAACTCTCTAAAAATGATCCCCCAAGATGCCTCAAAGCAGTATGCACCCATTATATCTCTAAATATAATGTCCGAAGACTCTATGGTTATGAAAAACCAAGTTTCACTAAGTTCATGAAAACAATTTTCAATTTACCAAAATAGATACTTACGCTCGCAATGAATTCATTTCCTGCCTGTGGTGTGCCTCTTGTAGGTGGCAAAGGCGATCCTTGCATGCTCTCAAAGTGACATAGGCATTTCGTTCTTTCAAGACGTCATTCAACTTTTTGTTTATGGCCTCCCTCATTTATTTATTTTGGGGAATGTCGGCAACTATCTCCCTTAGCAGGAGTACGTCCAAAACTGGATAAAATCTGATGCTTTTTTTCCCCGTCAGATTCCATTCTGAAAAAAAAAGAAATGAAAAGGAGGTTGAAGTAATTCTTAAGATATTGGTATATAATTCCTGATTTGTCCACGCTGTATTTGTCATACAAATGGGTAGGTGTGACCCAGGCCATGACCTCTACATGCGTAAATTATGCATGTGCTTCTACCCCTAAATCTATGATAAATGTAGAAAAATTATTATTCATAGCGTTTGACAAAGAACTCCATATTTTTCTTAAAAACAACAGCTACAGTTGGTCTTGCAGCTACCCCCCAGCTTTTTTATTACTATTTTCATATCAGAGCTGCACGACAATGCGTTTTTAGAGTGTGTGTATAGGCATTGTATACTGTCAGCTCTCCAAGCCCTGTGGAAAAAATGGCGATTCGGGCGCAATGTAAAAGGGTTTTCAGAGGATCTTAATGATAAAACTGGAAATATGTAAGGTAATTTTTAAATAAATTTGTTTGCATGCGTGTCCAGTTATGCAGGATATGGGTTATTCAGGAGCATCTTTGACAAAACCAACGCTAAAATTGGAAGTAAAATATCTTTCTATAAATTGGTGTTGTAACATTAAGTTCCGATTTTGCGTAGTTTCCGGGGATTGTTCTGTTGATCCTCTCATAATGGACGTACTTCACCTTACTTTCCTTTACGGGGAAGGTCCCGTCGATTCTTTCATTACGAACGTACTTCACCTCCCTTATGGCACTCTTTCATGAGAAATGTCTTGGGATGATCCTGCCATTTATTGCTGTTTCATGAAGTAGAACCATCTTGCACGCGCTTCACCTAACTTCACCGTCATTTTGGGGCGCGTCATAGTAAAAGATATCGCGGTCAAGTCACTTGCTAATTATATTGAAAGCGGCTTCAACGAAAAGCTGTTTGAAGACGATATGAGACCTGATTGGTTAAAGATAAATCGCACTGGATCCAAGCCCTGGGAACGTTAGAGGCGGGAGATCTGAAGACGTCTAGCCTGCTTGCTGCCTGCAAGCACCTGACAGGCCCGGCATTGAAAAGGGAAAACAACAAC
Organism: Acanthaster planci; assembly: GCF_054643075.1. Classification (NCBI taxonomy): domain Eukaryota; kingdom Metazoa; phylum Echinodermata; class Asteroidea; order Valvatida; family Acanthasteridae; genus Acanthaster; species Acanthaster planci. The sequence goes on along the minus strand of NC_141786.1, from coordinate 12,052,067 downwards.
AGCAACAAAACCGACTCTTTTCAGAGCCAACACATCTTCCAAAAAGAAGTTTTATGGCATATGTCTGTTTACTGTTTATCAAAAAATATTTTGCCAACCAAAACAACCAACATGTTCTTATTTATTTTTATTTGCCCACAAAAACTGACTAATTTAATTAATTCTTTTATTGCCCACAAAAATTGAAAGATTGACTCATAGAAAAAGAGATACAACGGCACGTCTGTTTGATTTAAAAAATACATTTTATATTGCCAACCAAAGACATACAATTTTTATTGCCCACAAAAAATGATTTTTGTCACTTAAAAAATCAATTCTTTTATTGCCCACAAAACAAACAAGTTTTAATTTTTTAATTACCCACAAGAAGCTGATTTATTAAAAAGATACGTTTAATTCGTTTATTGCCCACAAAGAATCAAAAAGATTGAGGACTATTCCAAAGTTGGAAGTACATGTCGCAGAAACATCCAGCATCTGAAAATGAAAGAAAGAAAATTAACGTTCGAATCGAGCACAAATTTATATGGGGTACGACTTGATTTGGGTACAAGTTTACCTGGCTACGAGTTAACTCGGGTAGAAGTTGACATTGGGTACGAGAATACCCAAAATTCTGATTATAGCTTGAGGAACAATTTAGTCTTAGAATCCATAAAAACCACCCACAGCTTGTCAAGAGTAGGCCTACTCAAACTCGTTAGTCTTGCCCAGGTTGAATTAAAGAATCGTTTTTTACAAATAAATGTTGTTCTGTAACTGTAGCAAAAAAATAAGACAAAAACACACCAAAAAAAAAGGAAAAATAAAGAGAAAAAAATACCTGCATCATTTCTTTTCATATATCGTCACTGGCACCATGAAGTAGCACGCTCCGTTCAGGACCTTTTTTTAGTTTGAATACAGGGTGCTTCTTCGTGGTGCCCGTGTAGTCTAAGTTTAGTCGTCCTGATAAAGGGCTGATCCTGAGGTAAGGGTCGAGAATCCTGTGCAAGGGTTAAAGTCACCTAGCCTAGTGTGGTCCGAGTGGTGCGTGTGCTGTTAAGGGGCTCGGTAGGTTGAGGGGCTGATTGGTGGTGCAGTATAGTTCCTGATAGGAGCTTGCTGTCGATGCAAGGGTGGATTTCTATCTCGTGACGTGAGTTGCGTGTAGTGCAGCCCTGACAATAAGCCCCGTAGACTTGCTAAAGTCCCTGATTCGGCACTGGATGCCCACAATTAATTGTGGTGTTCACTGCTCTGGGTGAAGTCCGGTCACGTATAATCACGCAGTTTCCCCGTCAATAGCGCCCCTCTACTGGTGTATTGGTTGAGTGTGTTGATGAATAAACCAGCCGCTTGTGAATTGTTGTATATAAGTCAGGAGTCCAGGCGAAGTTTATTTAAAGTCAGGTCTGTCCAGGTTACGTCATTAAGTTTCGACCAATCAGATTAGCCATCATCTCGACGAAGACCAACTTTCTTGGGGGACAGTATACTTCGGTCCCAACGGACTCGTCCCTAGCCGCTCAGGGACTCTCCGGCGTGCCGTCCGACGCACCGGGCCTCGAGGAGGAGGGCGCCCTCGCTTTCGTCGGAGGGGTGCGGCGCCACAGTAATGTAACCTCTGATTGATGATTAATTTTATGAGGCTGACATGTAATACCATGAACATTTAAAAGCCAGCTTTTTCTGTAGGACCAAGGCCTAAAAACGTTAAAATCGAAAGGAAGTAGAATTTTGCGATTGACGCGATGAGGCATTTTTCAACATGGTTGAATTTCAAAAATGCTGGGGAGTTGTATGCTTATCGCGATTAACGCGTTTCGGCACAAAGTGCACTACACATGGTGCGACACAATGAGTATCTTATGCTTTGTGCGATTGACGCGTTTGGCTCTACAAGTGATAGTGTGTTATTACGGTCAAAAAAAAAAATTGTACGAAGTTGTACAGGTCGATGCTTATCGCGTTAAGTGCGATTTAATGAGAGACGGCACAGCATGAAGCTTGAAAAAAAAAATACAACACAGAGAAAGATCCGAAAAATGTCCCTCAACCTGGCGGCAACACAGAAGAGAATCCCTCAGAAAAATGTCAACAACAGGTGTTACAGGATTGCCGATTAGTGTCAATAAATTTGGGAATATCGAGGCCACAAATTTGACCTATGACCCACGAACTAGACAATAAAAGGCATTCGTATTGGCTACGATCACCAGTGCTGTATTGTGCCAAACCCGCGGTATCCTCAGAGACTTCGGCCGGAGTTAAGAAACCAGTTCCATGACTAATGAGCTGTCAATCAATCCTTTCTGCAAGGCTTTTCAAAAGACGAATTCATTTTTAAGAGGATTTTTTGGTAAGCTAGTATAACCGGCGGTTGGTGTTGCTGTTCATAAGATAAAGTCTAAATTAAATGAATATCGACGTATGACGATGTAAGTGCGATTTGTGTATCGTAAATTGGGAGAAATTATGTTTCAGAGTTGTCACTGGAACAAGCAACTAGGTCATATTTTGCATTTAGATACAGGTATTGGGGGTTTCCCGTGGACGAGCAGAAAATTACGAGGGATGAATTGAATTAGAAAAACCCTCCACCCCCTTGTGATGTTTTGTGTGAAAATGATATTTTACCCTGAGCCTATTGACGGATTCTGTCAAAGAATGAGCGACAGAAAGGCACTTTTAATTAAATTCATATAATATTTTCATCTCTTCTTGATACAACCAAATGGCATTCAAATTTGAGCTCAGGGCTTTCATGGTTTAAATTTTTGTTAACGCAAATTTTAAGTGCAGTTATTAATTTCGTTAGTTTTCCAACATGACGAGTGGGATGGTCTGTCCACTCTCCCATAAGCATCGCATAAGCATCATAAATCCATGAATGTACGTGTGTTTTATTTGAAGACATGTAAAGGACAAGACACACCAATATTCAGTGTTCACAGATGTTAAGAGTGATGCCACATGAAAGGGACTGGTTGAGTATTTGTCAGCAGGCTGTTTTGTGCCGAGTGGGAATTTTAAAGGAAAGGTCAAGCGCACGGCAGCTGCTCTGAATGCTATACGAAGTCCACGTAGACCCCAACATACATGTACAATACATGTACGGTACGTCCACGTCGGCGCGGCCGCATGGACCACGCAGCCCAAATATTCTCGGGATGTATTACTTTTTATTAATAACTCACAACGCACGCCTGTGACTGCTAGAAACGTTCGCTTTGCGTGTGCATATGTACAGTACGTGTATGCAAACAGCTACAACCACAACATAGCCATGTGCATTATACATATATAACCCTGACTTGGACCACCATCTTTCATAAGCTTTTCGTGCTTGGATTCACGAGTCAATATGAGCGAAGTGACATAGATATTTCCTCCCAACAGACATCTGTTTTTATCTCTAAGGATTTATCGAATGTTACTCCGCTAAAAAATAAACGAAATGAATATAACAATCAATAAACCAGTGGGAACTGGAAAAGACCGTCGTTTCGTTCACTCAAATGTTTGCTCAAAGCTGCACTCGGCTTCTTGCGTTCACTCCAAAATTGTTGAAGTCCTCGAGCATTCATTTTCAATCTGTCCTCCGCTGAATATATAACTCAGTGAACGGGCTGTCGGCCTACATCATGTTCACTTGTGCTTCTTTGCTTTTCTCCCAAAATGAGACAATTATTTTTCTTGGGGTACTGAAAGAAGTATTATTAGTTTTTTTCTGCCCTCCTGTATGAGTCTTTTGACAGAAATATCGAGGCCAAAGATGACGAACGTCAGGCCAAACAGTACCTGACTTAACTAGCGTTGACTTTGCGCGGCCGACCCATTAGTTTATACGGGTAGAGCCAGTGTCGAGAAGCCTCACGGTTTACCCGAGCTATACATGGCAAGCATTAGTGCAGGGTTTGGCATCACACTCTCCAACAAGTACATGTTCACGTATGTGCAGTATGTCTGTAGTACATGTACACAAAAGGTTGCCGCGGACGTCATGTGGCAGTGAGCTGGTCCGTTACGCTAGCCAGTGCCCCTAACCCCAACCCAATACAGTGGGGTGCTTTAAACCCTAAAAAATAAAACAGCCGTCTTTATATGAGGAAAATATATTGTGTCATCAAAGATTCTGGCTATATATGCCTTGTACAAGATGTTTAAAACTATACGAACTAGTGACAATGTCACAAAAATGTTGAGAGAAAAGTTTGTTGAACTCTCACTCATGCCCAGGCTTGAAAGACCAAGTGAAAACAACTGTCGTGTCGGCTGCATCATAGACCGCAAGGAGGAAAAAAAAATCTCTCCTCGAGGTCTGTGGCCGGTCGGACCATGGTGGCATCTACGCGTAGTGCCCTTAACAAGCCTTAATTAATGCACTGGCCTGTTCTGTTGATGGGTTGCCTTTTTCGTTTCGGTCATTCAAAGAATGTTCTTACAGGTCGTTGGATTTGTGGTGATGACTCAAATTGTCTTCATCTTGCGTGATATACTGAAGTGAACATAAAAGCGCACATGCAATTCCCTTTACGGTTATGCAGAACTTGGCAAATACCAACCATCCGTTTCGTTAAGACAAAAACTGAGTCGAATGGATTTCCCTAAAGTAAGCCGTCCACCGGTATGTTCGTACCCCCCTGGATTATACGTTGGGTCGGGTCCTTTTCACAGGTCCACCCACAATTGTGCCATAATCGGCATTTAACAAGTAACGGAGGGGCAGCGTGTTGTTTTCCTAGGAGGGCCAGGGGCATTTGTCATTGTGAATGTAAGCTTGATCAGTTCAGCAGACACTTAAAAGCTTAAGTTAGAAGGTAAATCTCGAACATCCTGTTAGAGACTAACTACCCCCCAATATAACTGCATGTACATGTAGACTCAAACCCTGGGTTTTTACAAGTCAAGAGCTCTTCTGAGCAACCATGCAAATGACCAAGAAGTCAATTTTGTTTTATTTTATTTATCCTTAAAAGTTTGTCCACCCTGTTATGATAACTGCACCCACTTTCCTATGAAACACACATGCGCAACGGTTCAGATACGCCCATTCTATTGTCACCCCTAACACTCCCAGGGAAAAAAAAATTACGGACGCGGCCAAGGCTGGGTCACAAGTATTTTTATTAATTAATGGCTGGGTGCCAACCTCGCGGGCGCGGATGTTTGATGTGCGCATGATCAGTAAAGGCAACGAGCTTGATCATTCACTTGGGTATTAAGTTGAACGCCTTGTTTTGTGCAAAAGGGAAAGACTGGCCCTTTTGACCCTTCGTATTTGCTTTGCATAAATAATCTTTATAAATGGCTGCCTAGAATAAACCAAATGTTTTAGTCGATATTTTGTGCATGTTTTAACAGCCGACGCCGGTCTCCGTAGAATTAGTGTAGACAGTTTAGTTAAAGACTGTTATTATTCCGGGATAATTAAAAATGCAAGCTGGTATCCGGCTTTTATGATAGATAATCTGTCATTAAGAATGAAAACTATGAAAATCACATTTGCAAGTCATGGCTAGGCACCAAAGCGGAAAGGTGGGATGGTGACCTTTTGCATTCCCACGACTTGTAAGATATTTAATTTTTTTTTATTTTTTTGCCTTCACTATCCGCAAAAATACATTTATCTTCGTCCACTATTTAAATCATAATATGCAACAGCAATTGCTGATGCCCAAATTAGCAAAGACCATAAAACCCCACACTTTAAAAACGAAGATCGCTCCTTTGGCTTTGTGTAGTATACAAAGTGTCCTGGTATTGGTTGCGCTTAAGGCTTGGCTTCCGGTACCGGAAGCACGCTCAATGCGCGTGCATGACCTGTCAATAAATTTTCTTTGGCACTTTGTGGCTAGTCTTGTTTGGGCGTGCATTGATTTTAGCAGATTTACCTGTGCACGTGGAAATCTTTGCATAGGCGTCCTTTCGAATGCTGGATATACAATGGACTGATAGTTCCGTGTCGGGAGGTTTTTTCATGGTAGCTTGGTGAGTTCCGTATATTTCTTTGTATTGTTTTTGTTAATTGATATTCAGTTTGATCGTAATCAGTAAGAGATTTGCTGCTGTTTTTGTGTTTTGGATTTAAATCATTCTGTGTAGAATAGCCTATTTTAATCTTTATTTTAATATTTATTCGTTGGCAACTTTTCGCATTGGCATTATGCCGGAATAGAGTAGAGGCGCAAAATTATTTTTTGTTCGAAACTTAGTCACTCCCTCTATAACATTACGTAGGTTCGTTGCTTGGAAGGCTTTCTACAGGATGTGTATACAAGGAAACGCCAGGCTTGCTGTACGTGTCCGAGAATTTCTAAACTTCATGAGTCCTCAGTCAATTTGCAGTTAATGAAGATTAGGCCTATGTTTCTATTTATCTATTGGTTTAAGTAGACTCGGACTTCAAGCAAAACGTAACTTCTGTCATTGGCTGAAGTAAATTCAGTCATCAAAACTAATGACAATCCATACTAAATCATTAACAAGTAAGCCTACTTCTGATTTATTTTACTAGCCATGGGTAACCCAAAGTTGACACAAACTCAAGACAGTCAAATGATCATCTCTTTGATACAGGTGTGGCTCTGAAAAGAGCCGTTTGGTGTAACTAGTGGCCTGGCGCCTTTCCCCGCCGTTCCAAAACAACTGGGAGAACTTTCTGGAGGTAATTGATGTATCACCTGCATTTGCTTGGCGTCATCGTGTTCCTCCAGAAGTCGCTGATGCCCCGGACAAGCTCCTTCTTCGTCGACGGCTTCACGTGCCTCCTCAAGTGGCCCTTAAGCTCTGCCCAAACTGATTCTATAGGATTGAGATCAGGACTTTCTGCAAGGGTGATCCACCAGTTAATGGCTAGCTCTTTCATTACGTGCCGCGCCTCCCCACAACAATGTATTGGACAATTGTCCTGCTGGAATCGATCCTCCGGAAAAATCTGGTCAGAAAAGGCATAAGCCAGTGACGGAGAATTGCGTTGGCATAAAATTTCCCGTCCATGATGCCATCGAAAATGCCAACGCCAATCGCCCCTCTCTTACGTATCCCTGCCCAGACATGGACTTTCAGCGGATGCTTGGGTTTAACCTTCAGGACAACTGACATGTTCTTCTTTCGGAAGCACTTTCTGGCACGTCGCTCGATCTGGATGGAGCTCTCATCTGACCACACAACATCATCGAACGTGTCTTGCAAAGCAAGACACCGCTGCGCAAATTCTAACCGTTTGGGCCGGTTAGCCTCTCGGATGAGCTGACAGTACTGAGTGCCGATCGAAACCAACCCGAGATTCCTCCTGGCCCGCCGAATGCTGGACAGCCCAACATAACACCGGTTTCCCAGCGAAAGCTGTCCTGCAAGTCACGCGCGCTCTGCTCATTGTTGCGCTCAAGCTCGCCATCGATGATGTTTCGAATGTGCCAATTGATTTTGCTTTTGCGGCCAGAAATCGGCAGATCACCCAAACAAGAAGTCTCTCTCACCTTTTGCAAGACTTTATAAAGGCCACTCTTGGAAACTGTCAAACCACTTTGAAGGAGTGTGGCTCTTATGGCATGTGCGGAGTGGCCTTGAGCACTCAGCTGAGCAATGCGACGGCGGGTGGCTTCACTGCACCGTGCCATCACGATGTGAGTCAAAAATCTTCCTTTTTTATACCCAGCATTATCCCGATAAATTAAGAAACACAAAAGCTTATCACGATCGGGTCTGGTCATGATGTCATAATTTAGCGCGTTTAGTTTCGAAAAGCGTTGAACGTGATAACGATTGACCTTGGTCGGGTCGAGGACTGGCGGCTGTTTCTACCCGGTCCCTACGTTTTGTTCACTTACTTGTACGTGCAATGTATGTGGCGTAATATTATCGGCTTTACGAGTACACGCCGTTTCTTGAAGCTGACGTTTTCCCGTTCATCAATCTTGAGTTTGTAAACTTTCCCAATGGTTTTTCAGAATGTACTGAAATTTTACTATTATCTTATTGTTCGGATTTTCGAAAATTTGTTAAACATGCCGATGTACGGGTACCGCATGGTTAATCCTACTCAGTGCCTACCCAATTTCCTTACGGAAAATTCTGCTAAATTTTGTCAAAGTTTTTATGACTTTGAAATTGTTTACAAAGGTTTAAAGGGGTGTGGTATGATGAAAACATCACCATTATGAAATTGAATGAATTATACGACGTTCCACAAATGGAAACTGTGCTACTAAGGTAAAAGGTACAGAACTTGATCCTACATGTAACTAAAGGTTTCTGCTCATTCCACAAGAAGATTCCGAGCTCAGAACAGAGTACTGATATGGTGACCTCTTCTACATACGTGTTTGACGGTGTGCGTATTTATTATTATTATGCCGCCCACCCAGCCATCAGTTCACACCTCGATGAAACTCTGAAACTCCATTTATAGTTGAGTCATTAATAATTCTAAGTAAAAAAGAATTATGTCTTAAAACAAGGGGGATTAACGTGTAGACATCATACTGTTGTTGATGAAGATCATCATGCTCAGAAACAGCCTCAATATTGGATAATACTTTTTTATCTAGGGATGCATTTGAATTCGAAAATTTCTCCTGTTAAAAATTTTTCCTTAAATGAAATCAACTTCATACTAATACAATTTGTTTTCTACGATACACCTAACACTCGGGTTTCTGTGACTTCAGTTCACAGTACTTTTGGTGAAATATTGTCAGCATACATTTTTTACCTGCTTTTAGGTTTATCCGTTCATTAATGGTGACTCCTAACAACATCTTAAACGCTACAAATAAGAAAATTGGTGCCAGTTAAAGGATGTGATGTGATGCGATGTGAAATAAACATAACAAAATTTTGGTTTTCTCAAAAACTACAGCATTCTGGGTGGAAATATTTTACTGACTAAGACTCTTGTGTACTTTCTTTCAAGTAAGATATTTCAGGATTATACGGAAGTCAGATTTTCAGGATTTTACCGATGGTGTACACCACCGTTAAGGTTATATGTTGGCCATTACGTTGGAGTGGAAAAATTGCGTTTTTGACGTGTTTGTTAAATGGGCATTGTGTGAGAACAGTTTATTCAATTTCAAGTTGGAGTCAAAGAGACTGAAGAATTACTCTAAACTCTCCTAAAAGGTCAGGTTTATTTCTTAAATTCTCATCATGAAGCTGGTATTTTGTTTCGGAAAACAGGCTGATTTCTTGGAATGAACAATTTTAACTCAAACCGGACATTACATTTCAGTAGCCTTTCCTTCCGGAGATGTTCCCACCCAGAAGCTTTCTTCTACCAGCTTGAGGCGGACGGGGTCAAGGCGGCCTTCCACATCTGCACCCGAACCCCCTTCCTTCAAGTAGGTCGCGATGGTGGGCCAACTCCGCTTCACTGAAGAAGCTTCTTGCTAATTGAACCGCAAAATTATAGGGGGACCCCGACTTGTCGCTAAAATCAGCTATCTGTACGAGACGAAGTCTATAATCAAAATTAGCTGGTGCCGGTTCTTGTTCGTCAGCAACAGGAACACGGGGAACATCGACCCTCAATGATTCTTCAATAAGATAAAGTTGCATTGAAATTTGGGCAAATGCTCCTGCATGTTCCTCCTGCTGGCGAGCTATGAATTTGTCTCAGTAGCCCCTCCTGCTGCTCCCCTTGCTCCTCTCCGTCTCCCTCCTGTTCCATCTCCTTCCTGTTGCTTCTCGCCGTCTCCCTCCTCTTACTCCTCCTCCTCCTGCTTCCTCTGCTTTTCCTTCCCTTCTTTCCCCTCTTCCTCTTACCTGCTATCCTCTTGTTTCCCTCCTTCATAACCTAGGTCCCCAAATATATTTTTAAAAACATCCTCCCAGTCGTCACCCAATTGAATAACTTCTCCCCCTTCTTGTCGTCCCTCCCCATTAGCAGGCAGTGGTCGATCCTGCTGGTTACTGTTGCCAGCTTCCTCAACTTCACTGGATGGGAAGAGGCCAATGATTGAGGCAGGACTCTTGTTTCTCTTCTTGAGGGGCTCCTTTGGCCAAAAAACCTTGTTACAGGTATATTTGTCGAAATTATCTGTGTTTCTTTTGTATGAAAACAGCCAGTTCTTAACTTGTTGTCAAACAAATTCAAATGTAATGAACAAATTGGCCAAGGATTTTTGGTGATTTGTGTATAAGTATTGCATATGATTTTAAAGTACCCCGGAGATAAATACAGGAATTGTTGAATTGTTAACTTTACTTGTGGTTGGCAAAAAAACCCATAAATTTCAGATTTCCTCAACTGAAAAACCATGCCACGTTTCATGTTTGTTTAAATACTTCATTAGCTTTTTTCAATCTGATAATAAACATTTGTTTTACATTTTTTTAAGATGACTTAAAATAAATATTCATGCATGATCACGTTTTCCTTGGATATTCGCTTTTTTGTGGCAGCCGAAGTGGTCTGCTTCTGCAGTCTTGTCACATACTGCCTGTCCTCTTCATTAAGAATGGTTCGATCATCTGTGTGTGAGGAAACAGAAGCAAACGTTTTAGGCTCTAACAAATTTAGAGCTAAACATATTTAACTTAACCAACCAACCTAATTTATTTCAGTGTAATAGGAAACACAACTAATTTTTGTGTGGCATAATCTAGGAATGGTACTGAACTATTCTTCAGAGATTGTGTTCACTGTGGCACATCAAACACTTGGACAAAACTATTATATGAGACTGAACTGTACAGAACTTTATTTTCCAATTTTGAAGTTAGTTCAGTGACGCTTAATGCAGATGAGACAACAAATTCAGTCAAATGAGTTTTATTTAAGGATGAAGTATGCAAGTTATGGAAAAATGAATGGCTTTGTTTTTTAAAGATGCATGCCATTGAATAATGAGAAGAATTAAGAATAACAAGTTGTTGCGGGTATCCCTGGAAAATTAATAAAAAGTAATAGCCAATATGCTTGATGTCATATTCTTGTTTAATTGCTGAATCCCAAAGTGTGATGATAATTTCACCTTATTCATTTCAAATCTACCTTTTGTAGTTTGCCTTTGTGTGGCACAAGATCATACATTTACTTTTTGACTTTTAAAGAGGAGTTAGTTAAACTGGTCCTTTTTCCAGACATCTCATGCTGTATACGGTCAAAGCTAGGTCACTAAATTTAAAAAAAATCATTTTTTGTCTTTCTCATCAAACGTACCAGACATGCATAGGACTTTGGTGGCAAGCAGCTCGTCCCCCTAGTTTACATGTACAGTTGTCCGTTCCTTATATTTTGTGGAGGGCCATTAAAGATCAGCGACGTTGTTTTAGTGATTGCAGTAGTCCCGTCACAGTAGAGTACCACAAGGGACTCCTTTGGCACTATATTTAAAAAAATGAGAGTTTAATAGACATGTTGGAAGATAGCAAACAAAAAAGCCCGAGCTAATACTGTTACAGGTCTTAAATTTTCAATAATTGATATGAGTAATATCGGCATCAGTAATTTTGCTGTGAAGTTCTAGAAAGCGTTTGACACATTTGCACTTATCAAGATGTATTTTTGAGTTGGGGAGATGTTAATTATATATAACAGGTTTTGCCCTTACCCAACGTATATTAATATAAAATATCTGCACTAGTAAGCAGGAAGTCGTGGGTTTCGAGTCCCACCCGAGTAAGCTTGAGGTTTTTCGCAAGCTCTCGGAAAAAGCACTGAGCATACAGTGCTTATTAATATAAAAGATTGATGTAGGCCTATATATATATACTCTTTAGGTTTAACCTTATCACGTACTAGCTAAAGCAAATGCTTTGGGAAATTTGCTTTCACTTTGGCGGAAAGAGACTTTATACTGATTTTTATGGTGGCGAAATTTAAGTTTCTAAGCGTCTCAATATATGCTACGTTTTAATTTTTCCAAACGAATTTGACTTGATACCTCCCTTCCTCTTCAAAAATATTTTCTGAAGAATTTGTTCAACTCTTATATTTTTTATGAACATTAGCTCAGGATTATTAAAATTAAAGTACATTTTTTTGTCTTAAAACTAGTCTGAATAAAAAAGTAAATATATCGGCCAATGTGATGAGCTGTAATAAGTGGATGTTCTCAAATTCCTTGCCTAGTTCATTTGACTAAACAGGGGTGCATTTGGTGATAAAGGAAGGAATTGACGCTCACTGCTACGAAATTTATTTAAAGATAATGCCTGTATGTAGAGTAAAAATTAAGAATGTTTTCAATGTAGATGTTCTAACCGAATCTGAATTCACCGTTGTTGCTTTGTTTGTTAAAACATCGATCTATTTTTAGCAACCTTACATGTGTATTTTGGTTGTCAAGAACAGTAATACAAATTTCATAACTGATCTGTGCATTACCTAGTGCCTCCGCCTGGCGTCTGTTGCGTCGACGGAACTACGAGTTCATGGAGGCCAGCAAATTTGTTTGTAGGATATTAACCACTGATTTTTTTTTAATTATTCGCCAAAACAAACTTGCTCCCCAAACAGTGACGTTCTGATGTTTGTCTGCTTTGCTAGCTGAGAGCTGAAGGCAAGTACCTGCGATTGGGAGCATGCTCTCTGCAATAATGTGATACCTGAGGTCTGTAGGATTCAATATGAGCGACAACCTGCCCAGTGTAGTTTTCTGTGATCTTGTTGGATGGCACATGCTTCCCCCTCTGATCTCCTTCACACCTAACAACAACACTGCTTTCATGTTTTACATGTTTAAGAGCTACCTGGACAACTCTATCACTATCATAGCCCATAGTATGCAAAATAATACCACGCAAACTTTCTCCCAAGTTTCCAAATGAGTGTGTTCTCTGTATTTGATTCTTTTGGGTGTTGGTAATAGTGTGCTTGAGAACTTTTGACATTTTGCACAATCCAGTCTATTCTGCTATTGTAGCTCACACTCCAGATTTGTACTCTTTGGTCATTGCCAAACTGTTCCTTACATTTTTCCTGCAGTCACATGGTGGCAGGATTGGATGTTTTCTCAGCATTACTCTCGTCGGAGGGTCGACTGCACTTTTGCTTCTTAGCTGCAACAGAACAAGCAAATAAATACAAATTAAATATTCCTGTGATAATACCTCTGATTCACCGAGTTTAAGTTTGATATTGGCAGTTAAGTACTTCAATAACTCCTCTGCTAGATAATTACAATTTTCATTTTATCAAAAATTAATTTCTGTAAATATGATGGTGACTAATCATGGTCGCTGGCAGAGAAATTTTTCTTCTGGGCAACTTTGTTTTAAATTTTTCTAATGTTGAGTGTAACATACCACATCAGATATGTACCTGGCTGGGCACTAACTATGTTATCACCATGTGTACCAGCTTGACCATCTGGAGCACCAAACCCTCCATGGGGAATTTTAGCTTGACCATCATCGGGGCATCGGCCTCTCCATTAAAAACATCAGCTGTCCTCACATAACTATTCGCAGGATTATCAAATTGACCAAAGGATACTTTTTTCTCAATTGATGGACATAGTTTGCTTACTCAATACTGCTCTTAAGTTCTTAGTATAAAGAAAGGTGCATTCGGGCAAATCTGTTCAGGTTAAAAGTATCTAAAGTAATATCAAGGTATGCAGGGTTTATGATAATTTCTTTTACTGCCCATCTGTTATTCTTTACATTGACCGAAAATAAAAAGTCATACAGTTGCCTATTCTGTCATTGTCAAGATACCTGAAGCTAGTGTAATTGTAAACGTACCATTCTAGGATCTCTGTACCAGCCAGTAAGCCATCTAGATCAGACTTTGCTGGGTGTGCTGGGTGATGATGACTGCTGGAATTGTCTGCTTCAAAATTAAGAACAAAAAACTTACAAGACAGTGCATTAAAAATAAAAGAATCACACTTCAAGGCAAAACCTTGCTTGATCTTTATTTGTCAAAAGATAGTAATTTTGTGAAACATGCAAAGGAAATGCTGTTTGTTCTTGTGTTCGAATGTCTTTTCAGAAAGAATCTTTGTAATTAACGGGTTGTGATGAAGATTTCTAACTTACACTCATTCACAATGTAGAATTTGTTTTCCATGGGCTCGACATCGTCAGGCAACATGGGCTCGGCCTGAAATGAAAAGGGAAAAATAATGAGACAGATTTTTTGAAATTGTGGTAAACGTTTTGTTCAGAAAATTTTGATACTCAGATTTTTCTGTGCATCTAAACGTTTGGTAAACGTTTTGTTCAGAAAATTTTGATACTCAGATTTTTCTGTGCATCTAATGACTTAGCTTTAACAGTGGAAGCATTACCTGATGGCACTAAGTCAGAAAAGACTGGACTGCAACGGTCGTTATGAGATGGTGGTGAATCGGTTTGAGTGGCAGTGGGCACGGGTACATCCAGGGTAGTAACAGATAAATTTAAATGCTGTGGTTTATATAAAGAGTCCAGGTTGGTGTTTGATGAATCCAAATGTAGCAATGGTGAATCTAGGTCCAGCTGTGGTAAATCTGGCTGCAAAAATGGTGACTCCCGGCTTGGACTCACTGAATCTTGCTGTGTTGAAGTTCTGGCAGTGACAAACCTGGTTGCCGTGGTAACGACTCCACAGTTGATTGTAATGAAGTAAGCAGCAAGGAAGGTGCATGCGTACAGGTAGGACGGGCTGCATGCATATCCCTATGATGTGGAGAAGAATTCTTGTTACTAACGGAGGCTCTGGGTCTGTGACAGGTTGATTGGAGGGGACGTCAGCACACAGAAAGTTCCCACTGAACTGTTCATCATTCTGATTGGGTTGGCCATCTATATAAACCAGAGAAAGACCACTGTAATAAAATATGTACATGCACATCAAACAAATTAAACTATTAATGCCTCCACACCTACAATGTGTGGAAAAGTCGAAGTGGCAATGTCAAACTTATTCTACAACGCAGGTATTTGAAGGGGTGAACCGAATTGCTTAGTAGTGTCAAAGTAAATTAGCCTTATTAAAGTATCATTTCTTAGTTTTATAAAATCCACTCATTTAAAATTGTTTTCACAATTTTTTTGCGATAGGCCTATTATATGCACAGCCGTACACCGGATCTTAAGACGCGCAAACGTAAACTACAAATAAATTTTTGAGAGTAAATATGATGCATTAGTACCATTGTCAATGAATGAAACAAAATATACATGTGGCCATAAAAGGGTTTAAATCTAAATTTTCGAAAATATTTTTTATTTAAGTTTTTGCAATTTGGCAGGTTCACTTGCTTATGAGATGATTGGATGTTACTGGATTTGACAAGAAATAAATCAAGATGCGTAAATGATTGACTTTGTGTCCTTCCATTTAATCATGTTTTGGTTCTTAAATCTACACTCATGAAATGTATGTTAATACATACACTGTGCCCCCACACCAGGTTTATCCTTGAAATAATTCACACAAATTTTGATTTTCAATGTTTCATACACCATCGTAATTAACAAGCTGGATCAATTAGGCCTGCTAATTTCGGTTGCGATTCCGATGTTGCCAGTTTCCGTGGGGTAAACACATTCCATGCAATAAATGAAAATAGACCTGTATTGTACATGCAACCGGAGCAATAAAGTCATTAAAACAATATATGTACATGCAATACATGTGCATCTTGGTTCATTTTGACACAGTTTCAAATCCAATTACATTTTATGATCCTAAGTTCATCTCACATTCTGGCTCGTTTTGGAAAGGAAAACACTTACAGTAAATTCTTCAAAGTTGCTGGAAAGTAAGTCAGCTTTGTAAGCACCAGCTGTGGTTTCATCCTTTAACAAACTGTAAGAAGTTAGCTACTGGTAGGTGAACCAGTTCATTGCATGATTTTAAAACAGTTTGTCTGATTTTCTCTAATATAGCTTAGTTTTTTTATTGTTAACACTTAAACATATTGAGGCAAGAATGAAGTTTACAGAAGTCCTACGATCACAAACTGAAAATGAGGAGTGAATGCAGACACATCTCAACACAAAGGAACAATGGTGAAAAGAAAAAAATAAGATGTTGTTTAATATTGAACACAATGGAAGGCATTTTTTCTCCTAATGCAGTTACGGGTGGATGGCAGATTAGGAGTGAACAATTTCAAAGTTGCCATCTCTCTAATCCTCAAGTTTGTACGAGTACCCAGCTTCATTGTCATCATGTGATGTTGAACCAGTGGGGAAACCCAGGAACCTGACTAATGACTTTACCTGTGTACATCTGTCTCTCCCATCCTCAGACGCCAAGTAGTGACTGACAGTCTTACCGTTACCAATGGAATTGTTAAATTTAAGTCATCACATTTGGTTATTTGAACTGACCTCCCATCGGCTAAAAGAAGTTGCTGCATCAATAAACAAAAACATTGTATCGCTCTCTGTCACTTTTACACTGATTCATTTTTGCATCACTGCGTTCCTTGATTGCCATAACCCAGCATCAACAATTATGGATGTCAAGTTTTTCTTCCGCTTCTGCTTCAGTTGCCCACTCTTTTCCATGTGGTTTTTCTTCCCTTTTTACTTTTCACAAGTTCTTCATGGCGTAGTTTTTCTCGCTCTTTAATTTTTTTTCTCTCTCTTAATCTTTTGCTGCAGATCTTGAGTTGGGCTACCCATAAAACTGTTTACTAATTCTTGTCTAAGAACAATTCGTGTGTTCCTGAAGCACTATGTGAGTCTACAAAATGCCTGCCACAGTCTGGACATCAAGGTCAGTGCTACATTGGCTTCAAGTGGCCAACATCAGAACCTGCAGAAGAGCTTCAAGGAACACACTTTGAATATACAGAAAGGCCAGGAACTTGAAGAGAAAGGTGACTCTTGGAAGCACTACTCAGCCGCACTGGAAGATGAGCTGTCTGCAACCGTGCTTCAACCTGGACATACCCTATCCACAGTGCAGCGTTAGTCCTACGCCATCATAGAGAGCGTGGCCACATACAAAACAAAGGTACATGTATATACAAAGAGACTACTTGCATTTTACATCATATGCTACCACAAAAGTAATTTCTTAATGTCCCATTTCTAAAGAGCACATCTCCTCAATACAAATACATGTACAGTACACATATTCCACACCAGTTATTTTATATATAATTATTGGCAAGTGGCATGAAGATGTAAGGTTTATTTAGACTGCAATTACAAATGAATAATAAAAAAATAAACATTCAGGGTGGTAGTCCCTATATACTGAGATGCCAAACTGTAAAATCGTATTCAAATCAGAAATAGTGCCTTTATTGTTCATGAAGTGATTATGCATGGTGAGCCACACAAAAATGTACTGTACAAGTGCAACACCCTACAGAACAAAGTAATATGTCCTATTGTCACACCATGTTCGATGGCCCCCGAAGTGATAAATATAATTTCTGGATCTTTTCAATGACTCTAGGCAACTACCTTTTTCAACTGAGAGAGGCATGTTCTCCAATAATTTTAAGAGAAAAAATACATTTTCCATTCAACACTGACAGCATACATGTATATGTAAATCTTACCTTTGTCAGAAAACGGCTGCAGAAGCTATCAAGGAGTAATGCAGCCGGAAGCTTGGCCAAGGCCCACTTAGAGCACAGCTGGACAGAAACCTGCAAAATCATGGATTGCGTCGCCAAGCCTAACATTCAAACGCATTTGTGGGGGATCATGTCCGCAAATGCTGCCTGGAAATAATTACTCTCAAACTGCACTCTTCCATCCTTTGCCTCAGTCACATTATAATCTCACAGTTTCATCAAATCTGAACTTCTGGACATACCTGTTATTAACTATCACAGTCCAAAGGAGGCAAGGTGGCTTTTATGACGTGAATTTACATGAATTACATTTCCATAACAAATTTCATACACTGTGGTATCTTTGTACATGTTGTCTACAGCAAAAAAATTCCGAAAACCGATTTCAAGTATGGTGCAGAAGGCCAAAGACCTCTGTACTAATCCCAACATACAGGTTGATGCTGAGCAAGTACGAACGACTCTTTGTTCTCTTTGCAAGATGCCACACCACATACAATCTGGTGAGTGCATATGTAATTCTTTATCATCCGACTCTCTTCAACAAGGCTTTCATCTCTTTTGATTTGTTTGTGGTTCTGAGAAGAACCAGAGGTTGTTCCATTTTGAAACTTAAGGCACTTTGAAGTAATACTGTCAGGAAACCCATCGAAGAATTTATTTAAAACTTGATCAAACACTAAAATGGGAATGGATGGACATGTACACTGGATATAGGTTTGTTAACACACTGGTCAATTTGCACTAATATGAAGTTCTCTCGGTGCTTTCTCACTTCAAATGGAGACATCAAGGAATACATGCAGTTCTTCAGAACCACTTTCCCCAGTGACAGTGTGACCTCAAGATGCACCTGCTGGAGGAGCATGTAGTGCCATGGATTTCCCGCTGGAAGGTTGGGCTCAGGTTCCATGGTGAGCAGGGAGGGGAGTCCATCCATGCCAGATTCAACAAAATCAGGAGTGATGTCCGGGGCTTGACTGATGACGTCAGCATCCTCAAATCCTTCATGTCAACACACTGGGTCAAGACCAACCCTGCATAAATACAAAAAGTTATACTATTACAGAAGGATGAAATGTATAGCACATTCCCAACATTAAGTATTACCATGTAAAGTTATCCAAGGAGGTTGACGTTTAAATTGGATTGGCTTTTCAATTTGGCAAGCATACCCGCAGTTTGATTCATTATGAAGAACAAACCTATTTGACTTATAAGTTGGTCAAATTTGTGGAACACTAGGCCTGACATAAGAATAAAAGTTAAGATATAAGCCTCTTCCAATTTTGCTTCTTCACCCAGCAACTACTGTTTTTCTGTCAATCAACATAGTACACAGACCTGATTAGTGCCCTTCCCTGTGATAAATTCTAAAGTTTATCTCATAGCCTTTATTAAAAAAGATCAAGCATTTCTGCACCAAGAAGAAAGGATTTGCAGCCACAAATCTGCCTATAAGTTAGAGTTAGACGAGAGTAGTTAATGTAAGTTATAATGCATGACATTGTCATTACATCGGGAAAAATGTTGCATCCAGACCTCACTTCAGGGTTTACACTCACTTTGCCCTATTTCCATATCGATCCTAACAACTTCACCCCTAGCCACGTCGTCCCATCCCCACATAGCCCCATCCCCACTTCGCCCCATTTCCACTTTGCCGCCTATTTTGAGTGTGTTACAAGCCTCTTCAAAAACTGGTCGAGAGAGGAGTTCCGCTAACGGCATGTAGTTATTATTGAAAATTTTATGGCATTAAATTAATGTCGCCTGCATTGCCCATTATGGTGAATTAATGCATGTGGCTGGACAAGCATCAGGGTTATTTCTCATTCTCCAAGTTTATTTCAAAGCGACACACACAATTCTGTTCACATCGTTCGGGTAATTGTCGATGCAGCCAGACAGCCTTACTTGGGCGATCGGATAAAGCTCGATAAAACACAGAAAATACTGCAGTGTGTCCTACAGGTTGGGCTCCGACGCTAATATAGACACACACAGCCACAAATTGCCGTTCTGGTCAAGAAATCTCTATTTTATTATTTAAGCACTGTGTTTTAGACAAGCTCTAGACGCAGGCACGAGGCGGGAAATCCGCGGGCCGTTCGCATACCAGCGGGGCCAGCCAGCCAACTAGATGCGGGTACAAGCTGGCGCCCCCACCGGCCGGACCCACAGGCGCTACACCGCCTCCTCTGAGGACTCTTGTTTGTCCCCGAACGAGGCGGTGCAACCCGGCAGGCCAGCCCGAGACCATCCCGGTCATCCCTGTGCAGCTTAAATGGCAGTGGAATAACAAGTACAAGTATTGTGGGTTCCGGGAGTCTTCTCTGCTACCATGAGGGGGGTCCAGTTTTGAGGAGACTCCGGTCGCCGTGGTGCCCCCGGCGCTTCTTCGTTGCTCAGGGGGGACGGACTCCGATGGGTGGTAGAGGGGGCTCCTGCTGGACCTCCGACCACCACTGGCTGTGGTGAATCTCACAGAGGGGTGGGTCCACCATGGTATCTCTGGTGGCTCGCTCCTCCAGTTGCAGGCGGATTCCCCCACCACATGCGTCAGCCAGGAGCCGGGGGCAGACTCCAGCGGTCCCGGCCCCCGTCCAAACCAGGGCTGGGGGCTCTATCTCGGTCTGCGTCCCCTCTCTACTGAGCGACGCAGGGGGACGGCGGCGGCCGCTGCAGGGGCCCAAGGCCGCACTGGAAGGCGCATCCGACTGGCCTCGACGTTCTGGCCGGCCCTGCGACCCCCACCTTCGGCGCCGAAAGAGCACTAGCGCGGGGGCTCACCCGCAGCAGCTGACCGGGGGCGGGTCCGGGCGACTCCGTCCAGAAGACTGGCACAGGGGAGTGACTGCTCCATGGGGGACTCGTCACCCCCCCCCCCAACTCCCCGTCACTGGCGAATACCTCCGGGACGTCAGGATCCTCCGCCCAGACCTGGCAGACGAGGACGTGGTCGCAGTGTCGGTGGTGCCGATCCCGCATGTCCGAGCGGTAGAAGCAGTGGCCACACCCCCGCTCACAGGTGTAGGGCCAGGCGGCGAACAGCTCCGGACAAGCCGTCCTCGGTTGTCGCCGCAAGTTGGTCCGCTGGCGGAATTCCTGCCGACCATGGGGGGCAGGCCAACCGGTCCATCCTTGGGAGAAAAATAGAGGGAGATTCAGGAGTTAGCATGGAGCAGAATCGCGCCGGGCGCCAAATCTGCCGCCCCCTGTAAGTCACACGCACGCCCCCGCCTCCAGCTGGCAGGGCGATGGCTCCGCCAGCACGCTGCCTCCCTGGCTGCCTATGTCCGATTTCTCCCCGCTTGACACGCCGCTGCTCCGGCCCCGGATGTCCCGACTTCGCCCTGTCAATAGGTTCCATTGCGGTCCCTTCGTCAACGAGGGGAGACGGCCCCCGCGGGCAGGACTGAGGGCTGGATCCGCTGGCTCTTGGCCCCCCTGCCCGCGCTGACGCCTCCTCAGCCAAGGCTCCGCGGGCTGCACGCTCCCACCATCAAAGCTGCACGTCGCCCAGGTAGCGCTTGAGCCAATTGCGATGCACGATCTGAGCCTTCGCTCGGGCGGTACGCTGCACTTTGCAGGTCACGTCGTTGAGGCGTTGTAGCACCGCAAAGGGTCCGTCCCACCACCGCTGCAGCTTGGGGGAGCGGCTGACCTTCTTCTTTGGGGGAACAGCCAAACAGCCTGGCCGGGCTCAAACACGCCCTCCTGGGCGCGACGGTCGTACTGCTGCTTCTGGTAGCTCTGAGTCCGCCTCGGGTTGTCGCTGGGCAAACTTGTGGGCCCGTGTGAGCTTTGCTCTCAGCTCGTCGATGTAATTTAGTGCCTTGGTAGTCTCGGTCCGTTCCTCCGGTGACCCAACAACGACGTCCAGGGGAAGTCCCACCTCCCGCCCAAGCATGTTCAGGGTGAGCCTTGTGCTATCGTGCTGAGAGGAGCAGTTGGCCATCAGGACGTAGGGACGAAGTTCGTCCCAGTCGTCCTGATTCTCATCCTCAGAAATGCTCAGCGTAGTCTTCACGGTATGATTGAACCGTTCGACCATGCCGTCAGACTGGGGGTGGAACGGAGTCGTCCTGGATGCCCAACAGCTGGCAGACCCCGCGGAGAAGGTCCACCTCGAACTCCCTTCCTTGATCCGTGTGGATCTTGAGGGGTGTCCCTAAGCGCGTGACCACCTGCTGCACGAGGGTCTTGACCACAGTCTCGGCCGTCTGATCTGGAAGGGGAAACGCCTCCACCCATTTCGTGAAATAGACGGCCACTTCCATTATGCTGGTGTTTCTGGCCTTAGTTCGGGGCAGGCGTCCGGTAAGGTCAATTTCGATCTGCTCCATGGGGGCCCCCATGAGCGGAGCTCTCCCGGGACGCGGCGAGGACTTCTTAAAACCGTAGAGATGAAACTTGAGGCACCACTCCTCAGCCTGCCTCATCTCCCTCCAATACATAGGAGCCTACATGAGTCGGGCCACGGTCCGAGCGACCCCAAGGTGTCCAGCAGTTCGGAGAATGTGGACAAGAAGTAGAACCTCTGGCATCCTGACCTGCGGGACGGCGATCTTCCAGGTGGGGGCCCCCAGTCGGCCCTTGCCCACTTCACTTGCAAGACCCCTCAAAATAGGCGCAGTGTGTCCCATTTGGACCACCAGCATTTGACCCCGGCTCAGAGGTTGGAGATGGCCTCCCATTCCGGCCGGTCGCTCCCCGCCACCAGCCACTGACGGAACGGTCCCAGCTCCGGGTCGTCCTGCTGCTCCTGAGCTAGCTTGCTCAGGTCCCAATCCTCGGGAAACCCGTCCAAAATCGAGTCATCCTCTCTGTTCAAGTCGGCTGTCACAACCAGGGACTCGTCCTCCGCCTCTGGCGGCCGGCTCCGAGGGGGGGTCCGAATGCGCCGGGGGGCTGGCCCCGTGTAAAATTCTTAATCAACCTCTTGGGAACGCCCGCACTGGCCGCAGGGTATCCAAGAGACGGCGTCGATGTGTTTCCGCCCCACTCGGTGTTCTACGTCGAACTGCCATCTGGCTGTCTGCCCCTCTGGCTCTTTGAAACGACGGCCACTTGCCACAGGACACCCCACAGGACGCGTTCCGTCAGACGCTCAAAGGTGGCCGGAGCGTTACAGAGCCCGAATGGCATCACGGTAAACTGGTAGAGGCTGTTCTGTGTCCCGAAAGCCGTCTTCTCCTTATCATCCTCCGCCATGCAGACCTGCCAGTACCCGCTGGCCAAGTCTAGGGTGCTGAACCACCTGGCTCCCTCGAGTGCGTCTAAGTCATCCTCTATCCGAGGGATGGGATAGGATCGATTACCCCATCCGCCAGCAATCTGGTCCTCCTGCCTCTGGGCCTCCAACAGTTTGTGGATCGGAAGCTGCCGAGGAGGTTGCCGGATGGGTGGCGTCGTCCCTGTGTTGATTGGGTGATGGACCCAGTTGGTTTGGCCGAGCTTGCAGTCCGGCCCAGTGAAGGCACCCTGGAACTCTACCAGCAGGCTCCCAGCCGTTCACGTTCGTTGCCGTCCAGATGGGCCGCTTCCTGGTCCAGAAGGTCTTGCAGGTGGGCGGGCACACTATTGCCCAAGAAGAGCCTCCCTGGCAACCGTGGTCCGCCAGGCTGCCCTTGGGGCTCCAAACGGAACCTTTGGCCGGGCAGGGCTCTGAAATCACCTCTTGAGAACTCTCCTCGAAGTCGATCACTGCGCCTTCTTCCACGGGGGCAAACATGGCCAGACGACTCCCCTATAGACTGTAACCGGGTCTCCCGTCGGGTTGAATACTCGCACCGGTAGGGCCCCCTAGCTGGCATGCACGAGGCCCGTCGTGACGGCCACCTGGTAATGGTCCGTGGCCGCCAGGCTAGGGTACACCATCCCCACTCCGCGGGCACGATCTCCACAGACTTTCCCAGACAGACAGATCGCCTCGGGCCCAGCGGAAATTACCACGCTCTTGGCCACCTGGACCCGTGCCACTACCTGCTTGCAGCTCGGCTCCTCCAGAAAGAGTGGGGATCTGCCTCGTGAGTTTGTACGCAGCTCCAAGGGGGATCCGCCTCATACAGATGCGAGCGGATCCCCGGGTGGGGATCCGCCTAATTAGTTTGTCTGCGGATCCGAGGGGGATCCGCCTCGATTGCGCCACCTGTCGCAGTTTCGCCTCTTGGGGACGCCTGCATCTCACTGTTTATCTCACAAACTCCAGCTAGCCCGTCTCAATTCCCCTCCTGACGACTGTGGCCGCGGCCTCGCTGCACTGCTGGCAGTACGCCATACCAGCCACGTCCCCGGCTCGCGAGGGTGCCCCGAAACCTGTCACGCGTCCGCTACCTCCCAGCAACACGCATTGGGGCCCCACCCCTGCGGCTACTGCCACGGCCCGGCCGCGCTCCGAGTGGGACGCTTCCTGAGCCACCGCAGCGCCCCAAGAGGGCGCCCCTATACTATTGCTAGTATTACAAGCTTTAGCTACCTCGCAGCGTGGCTCCAACCCCGCGGCAGCCGGGGTTGGAGCATTCTCTCGACCACAACAGCACTGCGAGAGGGCGCCCCAACGCTAACACAAGACATGAATGAACTTCCAACCGGCCCCCGCCAGGACCCCACTAGCCGCAGACCCACCCTGAGGGCGCTCCGACTGGAACGCCTCTCCCAGTGCGTCGCCGCTGCCAGAGGGCTCCCAAGGAACACCGGCGATGGGTGCACTAGTGATGGGTTGGGAAGATGTCGCCTGCCGATGCCCCGCCCCCTCCCCAGCGACTCGGGCGAAATGGTCGTGCTCCAAATGGAACTGCACCTTTCTCGCCCCATCGACTTGGGAAGGGGGAAGTCGCCTGGGGACTACGCAGACTTGGGTGCATTCTCCAGGGGACCTAACCCAAGATCCCCCACGCCGCGCACTCGATACCCTCCAGTTTCCGCCCCCTGCTCCTGGATAACTGTTCCACATTCTCCGCAAGGAACGCCTGCAGCTCGCCCGCCAAACGAGGTGAGTTCCACATCGCCTTCGCCGTCTGGGCCCCCGAACACGAGGCCCTGAGCTGGCCTGTGCTGCCCTGTCCAGCGAGTCCAGCACCCGACCCAAATCATCCACCAATTCCATGACACAGAAAAGGCAAAGAGTTTACCTGTTTTTTACGGTTATCCAGAGTCTCGCCGCTTTCACCAGTTGTAGCGTGTCCTACGGATTGGGCTCCGACGCTAATATAGACACACACAGCCACAGATCGCCGTTCTGGTCAAGAAACCTCTGTTTTATTTCTCTAGCGTTACCAACACTGTGTTTTAGATAAGCTTTAGGCCGGCGCTACAATACACATATAGACAAGATACTAAGAATTAACGTGAAGAAATCTTTCAAACATCGATTGTTTTTTCGATGCATGACGGATCACGTACATGAACGGTCGCAGTACTCCATCACGCATATTCTTACATTGGTGCGGCGTGGCAGGAACCAACGCCTTGCGTTCGTGTTTTTACCACAGCGACAACGAAATGCGAAAAAATCTTTTATTTCTAACTTGTCAATACAAATTGTAGGGTCTCAACGAAAAAATTGGGTTCAGCGGTCGGGAAATTGGAATCATTTTTTTGCCTTTGAAAGTTGGATTATCCGATCGTTATTGGGGTACTCAAACGTCGATGTTTTTACTTGTTGCATCTAGGCTTATGCCACTATTGCTGAGGAACAGAATGAACGATAATCAATGCGGCGAAGTGGTAATGGGGCGAAGTGACCAACACCCCACTTTAGCATTAGTGTACAAAGTCTATGGGGAGTGAAGAGAATTTTCAAAGTATTTCCCAATGACATTAGTAAATGTTTATCAGTCCAGAATTCGTGTTTTCCAGCATTTCTGTAATGACTGACTTTTATCGAGATGATATAGGCTTATGATGAGAAAAGTGGATTCGGGATGCAACATTTTTCCTTGCAAGATGCATCGTATTGCAGTATGAATTAATCACCACAATGCTGACAATTACAAATTAAAATTCCAAGTGCTAGTAATTTCGACTCGCCTGAAAATTATTGTTCTGATTGTGCCAACCTTATTTTCACCTTTGGTGATAGCCATTGGCTTGGGAAAACTGGATAACATGAAAAAACGCTACAAATTACGGCCCTGTTGTCGACATATTCGCACATTGTTGTTACTACATAATATCCGAAAATGATGTTTTTTCAGGAAAATGTCCACACATTGTTAAATGCATGAAAAGTAACTTGAGATCCAGGACAATTCATGTATTACCTCTGTCATGAAGATGATGTTTGATGAATGAAGAATACCCCGTCGCGACCACAGCCCGGCCATCTTGTCCTGAGAAAATACATAGCGGTTCGAATGCGCATGCGTGAGAACTAAATGATCGGCCGGCACATACCTGATAAAAGTATGTTGATATGACAGTATTCTTTACAATGGGAGTCAACTGTATAAGATTTTTCAATAAATATGCAATATTTCGGACCAGTCTCAGAGGGATTGTACACGCACTGTTATTATGGTTGTGTAAAATTTTACACAAGTTGTGTAAAATTTTACACAACTGCTGTTTACTATATGAACCTAGCAACAGTTGTGTAAACACTTCACACAACCCTGGCTGTGTAATTTTTAAACAACAGTTGTGTACTATTTCTTTACAATAATTGTGTAAAATAAACTTACACAACAGTTGTGTACTATTTCTTCACAATAATTGTGTAAAATAAACTTACACAACTGATGTTGAAATGATTTACACAACAAATGGTTAAATTTTTACACAAACGTTGTGTATTTCTAACTGAATTGGGGAATGCCTAGTCGATATACACATGTACAAACAAAATGGCAATACAGAATTGGTTCAGATTTAAATCTTGTTAATTTTATTGACAATAACAGAGAAAATGCATACATTACCACATGACAAATCCCTTTGCTAGTTTTTCACAAACAGCAGTAAACAAATACTGTAACAGTGACTCTTCTTGTTTGCATATGTTGTTTTGACGAAAAGTTTAAGCTTTGAAAATTATTTTTTAAATCAGGTTTTGGTTTGGTGAAATTTGATCATCAAAACCAATGTAACAGGCCACCACATCAGTGTATTTTATGGCAATCCTGGAATGTGGTGTATCTATAAAAACCGAGTCTTTACATTTGCAAGTAAGCTGCTTCTAATATTACACTGGAATGCTGATCTATTTGAAATCTCATTTTAACAGTATGTACCTGCTGGATGGAGGGAAAAGGGCTCTCTTTAATAATACAACACTTTGAGTTAGGAGTGACTGTGCATCATGTAGTGCAGCCAGACAGTGTAATACTTTGGGAGAAAAGCACTTTTTATGGTCCCATGACGAAGCACTGTCAACACAGTTACCTCCAGCTCCCTGTGAGAAAAACGATTTTACTGTATAACTCTTCAAAACATGTAATGAAATTTAAAATACTGGTTCTGCAGTTACTACTCAAAATCACCTTTCCAAAAATTGAGTAACACTGTTTTTTTTTTTTCATGAACTCCACTTTTTTTATCAACTCCATCAAGTCAGTGATAATGGTGTCTCAAAACAACTGGCTTAACACATGTCTTTGCATCACCTTTCACCAATGCTGGCACTATCAAGGAAAAATCACAATTTCAACCTCATACTATCAAAATGCATGTGGTTGCACTGGTGGAAAACACTATAATGGGCTGTAATAAGGGTAGGCTTACATTCTGTTAACCTCAGTGATTTCAACAGGGGCAACACTTTTACCAACATGAATTTGGCCCCATTGTTCAGTTACACTTGTTCAAATGTAGTCTCCACAGTAGCCTGTCATGCTCTACCTTAAATGTATCCAGTATGTAAAATGACTAATGTATCAGGGCTTCTGATCAACAAAACCAATCTCACAATTTTACAGAGGTCTGACACACCTAAAAGTTTGATGACCTTTAACAGCGCATATCAGTAGCAGGCCGCATATTTGAAGATAATTTTGGGTTAGGGTTCCCAGAGTAATTTTTTTGGAGTCAAAAATACTCAACCAAATGGAAATTTCAGATAAATAAAATCTTGGTTATTTAAAGGCTGGTAACCAAGAAAAAATTTCACTCTTTTTTGTGAGCAGCTAATTGATATGACAGATGAAACAACATGGCGTACTGCAAAGTCTCAAATGGTGACTTCACCTAAGCACAGAGAACATGCACCATCCAAGGATGAGATTATGAATTAGACGAAAAATGAACACAGTTACTGAATAAAAATTGGCTTTCGAAACTGAGAGTACTGCAAACTTAAGGAAAATAGCATTCACAGTCCCTATATCCAGGACCCTAGCTAATCCTCGGTCAAATGTTTTGGCCATGTTCGAAAGTTAATCAGTGACACACCAGTGAGGGTACCAGGTGGCAATCCATAGACGACGTGCTGTAGCAGCTTCCACACAGCACTACACTGAGGCTGATAGTCTACATCCAGCACGTAGATCATCTTCATGCATGTGACAACTGCCTGAAGTACAGAGGAGCAAGCCACAGCCTTTCTCTCAACAACCATAAACACCTGGTTCGGCTTGAAGCGGGTTCCTCCGAGAAGCAAAATGAAAGGTTGTGGACGTTCTTTGGCAGGAATGGTCGCCATGAAGTGCTGGATATCTGTACCTTCCTGTTTAATAAGAAATAAATGTATAACAAAAATATTCATAATCATTACACAATGCCCAAAACACTTTTTTGTACAAAAGTATATACTTAATGTGCCTTTTTGGAAAAACAGCTTTAAAAATTGGTGATAAAATGGGCTATTTATGACTTCATCAACCAATCACAACACCATTTGTACGGGACTGAGTTTTATGAAACATCATGGTACAAATGTTCGTGACAATAGCTTTAAAAAAAACAAGTTTGCCAAGTTATGACTTTCAAGGAAAAACAAAGAATGACCATATGACAAATGCAAGTCATAATATACAATGGAGCAGCTTTTGGGCAAAAATTTCCAGACATGCCACCATTTTGTTTTCACAATTTAACTTCCTCTTTGTGACAGTGAAATTAAAATGTCTTACTGGTTTCATATCTATAAATGATCTCAGTGATTCTGCAGGGGTGCATCGTCCTTTCATTCCCTTGCTCCTCCCCACGAAAAGTAATGGTAGAACGCTCATGGCCAGTTCTTGACGGTCCTCTGATGAAAGAAATAGACAAACATAAACTAGACTTATGGCTTATTAATGCATTACATGTAGTATTGCCTTCTAAGTCATCCATTTATTTAATAATTCTTTGAACTAGATTTTAGCTCACTCTCTGTCAATTTCTCTATGTCAGTCCCTCCAAGGTCTAGTTGATCTTGCCACTGGATCTTCAGCACTTGGTTGTTGTATTGATAGATCTTCTGCGAAAGGGAAGGCCACTTGGCATACAACTGATTAGTTTCCTCAGAAATGGCGAGACGGAAGTCTTGTTCAATCTGAAAATGGTCCAAATAAAAGCACTCATTAATTAAACTATAAAAGATGGTCTTCCATGACAGGTGAGCTTTAATTATAACTATGTCAAACACACAACCCTCACTTTGTAGAAAAAAGGATATCCTTCATGCCTCATATTGACACATGTATAGCTCCCCTCACAATTGAAATGAGGTCATTAGGTATCTTGAAGATGAATTTTTCCCCAAAACTTGTCTTTTGAATAACTTGAATGTTTCCGGTTAAAACCAACAGTAATTTTCAAATTATTTTTATTTTCAATGGAAAAGTGTCAAGCACATGTCTTTAAAAAATATTTTTAATATAAGGACTCTAAAGGTCACTCACACTGTTTTAACACTGCAGTGTTGCCAATAGTCGACTCAATCATCCCTCTGCAACATTAACAAAGACCGTTAAATATGCAGCTTACGATTCCCGGATCCAGTAACCGAGGATACATCTCCAAAGTCTCAGCTGTGGTTGGGGTCTCTTTCTTAATCCAGTCTTGACGTCGTTTACAGGTCTTGGCCATATATTCAAATACTCTTGCCTTTGGCTCCACATTGTGCTTCATCCAAGATATGGCCTCTTTTACTGAAAATTAAGAAGTCACCAAGGGTGAGACTTGGTACCTGCCTGTTTATGTTGCGCTTCCCTTAGCCACCATTGGTGCTGTTTTGGTGTTAATTTGGTGCCATTTTAGTGCAGGCATTTTGAAGAAATTAGTGTACACTAAAACTACACCAGAGCTCTGCTATTATAGTGCACTTCTAGTGCATCCCTGCAAAACTCAACAGCATTTTTGCACTGGTTAGTGTAGTTTTAGTGTAGTCCCAATTATTTAAATTAGCGCCAAAAGAGCACCAGTAGTGCACTTTTAGTGCCAAAAATATTGGTGCAGTATTAGTGCACATTTAGTGTAGTTTTAGTGTACACATGCATAGTACGTGAACATGCCAAAAATATTGGTGTAGTATTGGTGTACATCTTTTTAATGTGGTTTCGATGTACATGTACTAACACTATGCTATTTTATTTTTCCCAAGCTCACATGTTGTACCAATTGACCTACATGCAATATGTGGCGGTGTTTGGCTACAAATAACTTTTTGGATACTGAAAAATGTTGAAACATGTCATTTAGATGTAAAATTTGAAAAAAAAAACAAATACATGAAATCACTGGTCTTGCACAGAAACCAAGTAAATGAACAACAAGTTGCACCATCCCTTTTCATAAAACCCAATTTTCTGCTAGCAGAAGTTTGGATTTTACTTTGCCGACGGCGGGGTGGTCCAAAAGTGGACAACTTGAAAATTGAAACGACCGTAGTGCTCCCTACTCTCAATTGAACTTTGGGTCAGTTCATGTTCGAGCCGTCCTCAGGTTTATCCTCGGATGCTTTGGGTTTACGCACGGTCCATGACCCGGATGAAGAAGTCGAGGTGTATGTGGTCAACCCCACGGACCACAATGTACGACTTAGGCATGGGCGGAAGTTGGGGAGGGCTGAGGATGTAGTAGATGTACAGGAAGTCCCGGTCTCTGTAGAGGAAGGAGCAGGACTAGGAGCCGAGGGGCATCTTCCAGAGTACTTGCGTGATCTGTTTACCAGATCTGCAGGGGAGCTGGATGAGGGGTAGAAAGAGGAGCTGAAGTCTCTGTTGAGAGAGTTTCAGGGCGTCTTTGCTGTCAATGAATACGACCTTGGAAATTTCACCGCCATAGAGTTGATACCTGCAACAGCGCGCCTATTAAACACAAGATGAGGAGGACGTCCATGAACTTCGCCAGTGAAGAAAAGGCTCAACTTGATCGGATGCAGGAAGGGGGGGTCATCAAGCCGTGCATGTGCATCCTACCCCTCCTCCCATACAAATGGCTGCAGTGTGCCTCTACCATACCCCCCCCAAAAAAGGGCAAATGCTGATAAAACTTTTTAAAGAAATTCTTTGCGGCCATTTTAGAATCATTACTTTGAACATATGTAATTTAATTTTCATGCCAACATCCATTTGTCCCCATTAACAAAAACACAGTTTTCACACATTATTATAATTTACATTGACAGGAATGTGACACCCGGAATGTGACACCCTAGAGGTTTAAACCTCCCCCCAACTTTGGAACAGTACCCAACCCCAACTTAAAAAGAAAGCTCTTTATCTTAATTTGCATTAGGAAGAATTTATTCTTATGTACTTGCAAATTTATCATCTCCACACCCAGACATAAACTTTAAGAGCTTTGGTGCGTAGTAAGGTCGCCATTTGATGAGCAGGTTGCTCCCACTTCCACGATGAAGCAGTTCAAACTCAGTGTTGATCTGAAACATCACAGAGAATGTAACAAATTGCATAGTAGGCTTTGGACTGCATGAAAACTTGTTTCCAGTTGCATTTATGAACCATGTGCATGAAGAGTCTTTTTTTGTTGACTGACTCTCACGTCTTCCACTTAACACTACTTGTCAAGTTGGGGTCATTGAAGATAACCGTGCACACTTTTTTAAAATTTTGTTGAAATTTTTAACAATTCTTAAACCTTCTGATTTTCCATGATGCCTTCATTTAAAAAGCTTGGAGGGAAGTAACTTCCTCAAGGTCACAAGTAGCCTCCAGTTTGATTCAAATTTTCCATGGGCCATGTTCACAAGTCACAAGCAATAACGATTTACCTACAGGCCTCAAAATGTTTCTTGACTGGCAAATTTTTGCAATTTGGGTGAATTCACCCTCAAAGCTCAAGAAACATTTCTTTTTTGCACTCCCTTGCACCTACTTTTAAAACCACATTTTAACCATAAGTTATGCTATTGCATGCAATACTCACTAGCTCAGGTGTGTCCCTGAATCTGGGGATGGTGTTGATGATGCTGGTTATTGATGGGCTGTCTTGGTCTATCAGTGCTCTACGGTAAGCAAAGGTCTCCTTCAGGTATTTGATGATGGTTCATATTTTCCCTGGTTGGTGGATGGTACTTCAGCCACTCCATCTGGAAATACAAGTTCATTGTAAAGCAGCATAAGTATAATTTGAATACAATGCCTATCATGTTCAAGCCAAATTGAATCCTCAGTTCTGATTTGTCAATCCATGCATGGAGTTACCAGTGTGTCTAATTTATTTTGTATTCTGCGCACTGCCTATAGCTCCTTAAACTCGATCTTTACTGGGTATACTTGCAGCTGTTACTGCAGTTATACAAATGTGATACAATTTCCAATTCTCATGCTTCATTGAGAAAATTTTAAGATATTAAGTACTAAATTGCAGTTTCCCTGGATACTGATGTAATGTTGACATAGAAGACTATGAAAGAAAGACCCAACATTTTGAAAACACTAATGGTGGCAGCAAACCAACCGTTCCCTTTTACTAGCTAGTTCTTAGCAGGCACGCAGTTCTGAGCATGCCCAAGACTGTCAACAAGGACCAATATATGTCTGCTGCCAGCAGTGTTTCAAAGTGTTCCATTCTTTTCTTCAGCTGTTGATGCTGCAGGTAGTGTTGCTTCTGTCATATGCTACTAAAACTCTATTATCCCACCTGCTCTAGCACTTCAGTTGTTGGGTTAATGCCACTGCTCTGCTGCATTTTTGGCTTCTTCCTGACAGGATCTTTCTGCTCCACTGACGAACTGGCTCTGTGGTTACCAAGGCTGACTCGAATTGTCTTGAGACGGTATTCTATAAAGACTTTCCCATTGCTGTAGTAAAGCTCCTTAATTCATGAACAGAATGATTAACACCTTATTCGCGTTTGACAGTGACAAGAGTGATATGTGATAGCAATATAACATGTCTAATGAGGGAGTTTGTACTTTTAGCTGTTTTCACCCAAAAGGGAGAAAAAAAGGGCTAAATCACAAACCATAGTCAATTCCTGAATATGCAACTTTTTGTCTTACAGTCTAGCTGTTTTCACAATTTTTCTGAGAGAGATATACAAGCAGTCTTACAACACTGCGATTAGCTGAAAATTAGCATTTATGAGTGTGTCAAAAATGATCAAAAATACTCAACAAGGTGCAACTGAATGAATAATTTTTAAAAAGTGGAAAAAAATGTGATTAATATGAAAAGAAAATGCTCCTCTTTTGGTCTTTAATTATTTTCCACTTAGAACTTTCTGATATAAAAAAATGAAATGAAAAAACGTCTGGTTGCCCCAAAATCCATAAATAGATAAAAACCTGAAATGACAACAGTGCTTAATATCTCACAATGAAAATGCAACAGTGCAGTTAATAAATGCATACTTACATGGCCTTCACTACCAGATGTTAGGTCCTTGAGACTTGGATATTGTGTGGTGAGTGCTCTTGCTAAAGCCTCTTTTTGAGAACTGCGTGGATAGCTGTTAAAAATTTAAAAAGCCAAGCGTAGAAAAGCAGATTGTTGAAAATTTAAAAGAAAGACCTCAAACAGTTAAAAACAGTAGTAGGAAACTGAGAGTTCTGGAGCACACGCCCCTTTTTGCCCGGTTTTTGCTCAAAACCCTTAGTTTGCTCAAAACCCGTAGTACATCGACCTAAAAAACCGTCAAAACATTTTTGGTGGGGAAAAATGGGAAAAAATGGGAAAACCCAGAAATGACGTGAGCCCCGGTTTTTGATCAAAACCCTTGGGTAGTACATTGACCCAAAAATCTCGGGGATTTCCGCTCAACTTTTGACCCGGCGCCGCTCGCTCGCTCGCTGGCTAAACAACTCGTGACTGGCAATCACTCGCAAACAAGTCGAGACTTGTCCGTTATAAAAACGAAAAAATAAATAAACAAACAATAATAAAAATACATAAAAATAAATGGTAGATCAAACTACAAACGTGAATTGTTATTTTTGCAAAGACACGAGTAATTCGGTTGACTTGATAGATTCGTACGATTGCTCTCGTTGTTTTAATTCAAAAAGTTTACGCAAATGCATCGGTTGTAAAGAATGTCGCAATTGTCACGAATGTCAAGACTGCGTCAGATGTAAGTACTGCTTCACCAGCGACGATTGCGGTAGATGTATAAATTGCGTGGCTTGTTTTAATTCATACGACTGCAGAAATTCGAATGCCTTGGACAGTTGCGAGGACTGTTACGACTGTGTCAATTGTATCGAGTGTTTTGGTTGTACGTACTGCACCTGCTGCGTGAATTGTGACGAGTTGGAAGGAATGGATCACGTGGTGCTCGTAGACGGCAAGCATAGAAAGCTGAGGCACGCGCGAGAGAACGAGTCACTGCCCGATTCATCGACTAAACTCGACGCGGACTTAAACAAAATTTGATTAATTATTGAATACAACGCTGACGTCAAAATTCCGCCTGAATAGAAATGAAAAAAATTTTAGGAACTTACTAATAAATAGAACATGTCAACTCAAATATATATCGTCTCAAATGACCACGAACGTCTAAATGCCGGCAACAAAAACCCAAAAATTACCTATGGCCCCTCTGACTCTGAAAATTTAGTCATTTTAAGACCTACAAAGTGTTCTTCTAAGATCGCTTATCACCACAAGGGACAAAACAAACGACTGTTGATTATTAGGCTCGAAGATCCTTGTTACGGAGTCGACCCAGTTTATAAATATGGTACTAAGGAACCTACTGGAAAAAGATCAAATTTGTTATCAGGTGTCTCCCGAGACCGAGTCGTTGCTATTACGTGTAAATGATAAAGTTTATAATTATTTTGAAAAATTAACAGATAAGATGCTGGAAGATCTCCCCGTGATTACGCGTAACTCTTTTAAGGTGTCTCAAAAACTAGACGACATATCCGATAGGATCAATTATTTAGTTAAACCGGCTTATACCGATAAAAATAGGATGTACGTTAAGATCGGCTATGATGCCACATTGGTGGATTAAACATTGTAAAGAAATCGATTGCGCTCTTTTTGCGAACAAAAAATGCCAGGCGATCTCTTTGATCTCTCCTTAAGATATATAATATGGCGCCCACGGTTCACTTTCTTGCGGAGCGAGCGTTAGATATCGAGTCACGTCAGCTATGCTCACGGTTGAAGAAAAACCTTGCTTTTGGGAAGCGTTTGATTAAAAGCGAGTAGTTAGTGAAAATCAATTTAACCTCGGTTATCCCGGGGTTAAATTTTTTTTTACTTTAAATAAATAAACCCTTATATAAAATGACTGATGCGGAACTTTGCCACTTGTTGAATAGAAAGGAAGTACACATAATTGGGGCAACGAGAAATGTCCAACTGAGACCGCCTTGCGATCACCAAATAGTTGAAATAGATGAAAGATATGCGTGTACATATTGTGGCCAAATTCTTGGGTGGGTTTCCTCGTACACTCCCGCAGAAATGGGAGATCGGTACTTTAATCATCACGTTTGGAGGAAACCTAAGCCGCCAAAATCGAGAAAAACCCTACAAAAATATAACATTTGTTTTAAAAACGGCGAAGCGGGTGAAATATAATACAAGTTGAACCAAGTTTTAAACGGTAAAATCTCTCGAGGTAAACCGTTGGAGGCTTTAATTGCAGTCTGTTATCAAGACGTCACTGGGGAAATCGAATCTGAAGTTAAAGAACTTTTTCAAGTCTCGGATAAGCACTGGAAAAACGCTATGGAGAAGTTTAACCTTGCAAAACAAGACGTATAAAACGTATATAATAAAATGGAGACGCACACTTTTCACTTGACCGAGAACCCACAGACGTTTAAATTAAAAAACGAGATCAACAACACCAAAGGCGACAAAGTCCTCCGAGTAAAGAATATTCAGTTTGAAGCTGGATATTTTAACGTAACAAACGCCACTGAAATTGAGTGGGATACAAACTTGGACGGTAGGCCAGCGGGGGTACTTGGCGAACGACCGCCCGGTGTGCCCTCAGTGGAAAGAACGGATTCATCTCCCAATCCAGAATTAGTACAAACAGCTAAAAACAGATTGATCCAAGCAAATAAAAGAGGCGAGTTAGCGGAAGAAATCAGAATCATCGCTGATGAAATTGAGCAGCTAAACCAAGAAATCGCAGCTTTAGAAGATCAGTTAAACCAAAGACAACCATCAGAAACGCGAGTTCGTTTAGCTTTTGATCTCGACGATAAAAAAATTAAATCAGCTTCACTGCTCGAGGGGCAAAGACAAGCCGTAGATGAAATCTACGAAGGGAATCCACCAACTCGACCTACCACCACCACCAACTCCCCCAGGAGACCCAGAAGAGAATTAACTAAAAGACTGTTTTTGACGGGGCTAACTGGACCTATATACGACAGACTTTATTCGCGAAGCTCATCCGAACCATTACGTCAGGGTCAAAGAGGAAGCATCGTGGTATCTCCCGGTTATTACGGCATAGACTGGTCTCACTTTTTGTTAAACTTGATACCGGGCGTTTCTTTTAAGGTTCACTCGGAATCTAAACGGGTGACTTTGGCCATTACGGACCCCAATCTCAAGTTGCGACTAAACAAAGAAGTGTCCAAGCTCTTAAACTTACCCAAAATAAAACTTTTACCCAACGTTATTTACGAAGGCAAGTACGATTTAAACCCATTGAAACTCGCGTTTATTCATTGCAAACAATTATATACATTTGACAACTTTTATAACGGGCGGACTTTAGACTTGCTGTACGTGATAGCTACCGAGCCTCGCACCCGTAATCACTGTGAAACGCCTACAAAGTTAATCGACAGGAGCATCAGTGAATTGACTTTTTCTGTTAAAAACTACAGAGGTGAGCTCTTGAATAACATCGGCAAAATTTTAATCGAGTTAGACATTTTTTAAAACGCGTAATTATAAAAGTAATAGATGACGACTAACATATACCCGGAGTTTTACTTTAAACTCGGCTGAACAAGCAGAAACAAAGGTTTACAGACTCAGAAAGATTGAAGAAACTAAATCTCAAATCCAAAGAGAACGCGACGCGAGGGAAAATAGCTACAAAAAGATAAAACGACGTTTAACCGCGCTCGGATACGTGGAATATGGAGTAGAAGCACTGGGCGCCACATCGGCAGCCGTAGGCATTTCCGCCATTTTGGGAGTGATCACCGGTCCCGTTGGACTTGTGATGGAAGGAATCGCTATCGGTGCGTTTGGCGCTTACGCGATTCTAAAGTACGCCTCCCGTAGACTCACCCACAAAACTAAAAAACACGATCAAATTCGAATTTTGGCAGACGCTAAATTAAATACCATCGAAGAATACGTATCTCACGCGATTGAAGACGGTGACATATCCCAGGAAGAATTTGTCCTTATTTTATCCGAGCTGAAAAAGTTTCACGAGATGAAAAAAAAGATTAGATCGCATACGTCTACAAAATTGGAAGAAAATAAAGAAAGCTCGCGAAGCAAGCAAGAATTTGAACGTCAAGTCAACGAAAGAGCAGAAGCGCTAGCCAACGAACGAGCAGCGGTTTTAAAAAGAAAAATCTTATGAAAAAACTTGGCGAGTAAGTTTTACAAAGTCGGTTGAGTACAAGCGTAGCGGGCACGACCGGAGCGAGTACGAAGAGAATCCACCCACTTATCGAGAAGCGACTATTCCCACGGCGTAAAGATTATTTTTAAAATTCTTTTAAAATAAATGGGAGGCAATTTTAGTAGTCTAAATATTAAACGAAGACAATTCATTTACAGCCGAGTTTCCAAATTTAACGCACGCGTATAAATTACCGAGAGTAACCACGGATGAAGCGGTCAATAGGTGGTCTGCTGAGGCGATATCGTTTTACCAAAATCAATTTAATTTCGCGGTCTATTGCGCGACGACGGCCTGCGGTGTGGGTTTTGATCTGCTGTCCGACCCTTATCCATACGTCTCGGCTTTATTTAACTTTCACGTGTATTACACCGTACGGAAAATATTTTACGACTGCGTGATGCCCATTCCAAGCGACGACGTATTTGACGCGTTACACAATAATTATGACCATCGGAAGTTTACTGACACGTGCCTTTTATACGGAGTAGACCCGAATAAATCTTAAAAACAAACAAAAGACACTTTGTCAAACGGATTAGGCACAGCTTACTACTACGACAATGGATACGTACCCGTTCCGGGTAAAAACTACGACGCGCACGACTTACACGTGACCAACGGTAAATATGCGGGATCGAAGTGGGACTTCGTTCCTAAAAAGTCTCGTTTGACGGATGTGGGAATCACCAAGGTAAACAAATCAATTCGAGCTTACGTCTACGCATTACGAGGGGCACAGGTGCAGACCAAGACCAGCGTTTTGGCCACCGGCACCGGATTAGACGCGTGACGGCAATTTATTACGATCGTGGAATCTTTAATTCATTCGGGTCCCGATCTCGAACAGTCGATCGACCAATATCAAGATTCGTTACAGTACGCAAAAACGCCGTTGAACTTCGTAGTTGCCCCAGGTTTGTACCTGGTGCCCTCGGACATGGACTTACGCATCGGTACGTTTGAGGGATACAACAATAATTTACAAGTCGCGACTGAGGATATGAAGACTGGGTACGTACCAAGTTTGAATAACGGTACGAGCAGAGCGAGTACGAGTACTGGCAAAGAGGAATTACCAGAACCGGCAGTGTTACTGAGAAAGCAACCAAAGCCTTTAGACGCCCACAACGAAGAAAAACTATCATTAACCGTTGGAGCTGTTGCAGTGGGTGTCGTTGGGTTTATGTTATACAAGGTTTTCACTTAAACGGTTTGAATTAGAGCAAAAAAAAATTCACCCCAAATTTGGGATGAATTTTTATTTATTTTTCTTTTTTGTCCTATTTACCCATTCTTTTGCACGTATGTCAAAAGCAGAACACCTGCGCCCACGAACAAGGTCCAAACGTGTTCCGCCACCCATCCGACCGCTTTACTCGCTACGTTAAAAAAACCAACTAAAAATGCTACCGATGATCCCGGGCAAAGCGTCTAAAGCCTTCAACCCAAGTTTCTTTAATACGTTTGCCAGGTTCCACAGTTGCCGTTTGATCCAATCGGTAATTCCTGGTTTGGAAGGAGGTTTAGGCGTTGGTTCAGGAGTTGGTTCAGGCGTTGGCCATTATACTACTAACGACGGTACTTACCGCTAAACCAAAGGCCGTTAAGATGCTCACGATTGTGACGCCTTGTTCTCTAAATAAAATATTAATTCGTTCGCGTAGTGTCAAATCCTAATTCATGATCTTTTCGATCGTTTCCTTGATGCGATTAATTTGGTTTCTCAATTGATTGGTGTTTCTATTGATGACTTCTAATCTACCCCGTCTTTCGACTCGTAAGTTGTCCAATTGTCGTTGAAGTCCCGTACGTTCTTCTTCGGATGTCGCTTCTTCCAACTCGGCTTCCGAATTGTTGAATTTTTGCGTCTAACTCATCTAATTTACCTTGATTTAAAATTAATTCTCCTTTTACCGTTTGTAACGATTTATCTAAAGCGACGAGTTCTCTGTAATTTAACCCTTCGGTTTGAACGTCTATGTCACGGGTGAGGTCTTCCACGATGTCGTTCGCTAGATCTGCTTCTTGGGGTATTTCTACCAATTCTATGCTCTCGGGATGAAGTTTCGCAAGTTTACGAGAGACCCGAGCAGCTTCTTCTTTTGTTTTCCGGAAACGTAATGACGCAAGCCTAAAACGCGTCTTATAAAATCTGTGTTTGTTCTTTGTTTAATAGTACTTAGGCTAAGAAATTTACTATTATCGTTTTCTTGGGTTAAAAGAACTTTTTTGCCTTCAAACTTTACGTACAAGCGATCTTTACTATCTAAATTATCTTTAATTTCTGTTTCGTAACCAGTTTCTTTTTTGATAGCTGTGTAAAAATCGTTCACTTTAGATTCACGCAACAATTGCCTAAGATCCATTAAGTTGACTTGTCTTGTTAGTTCTGTTTCGTGTAAAGGATCGACGTCTTTAATTGACTCGTTGTATCGCTTTTCGATCTCTAAGCCGCCATATATTTCATCTTCTTCGTCTGGCCCAACGTCAATAGGATGTGTAAAATTAGTGTCTTCTATAAAGGACGTTTCTTCTTGCGTTGTATCAAAGGTATCGTCCCATTTTAAGTTATCTTGGTAGTTTATTTCTTGATTTTCCAAGAGAGGTATTTCCTCGGGCTCGAATCCTCCTTTTGCCATTTCTTTTATAGTATACGGTTTTTTTTTAAGCGGCGGGTAGGCTCGCGGGTAGGATACCCTGCGCTACCAACCAACCCTTGGTAGCCAATGCGCCGCTAGACAAAGCGGTTAATTTTAATGCATCCTCGGCGGACAATCTATTTAGGTCTGGTGGTTTAATTTTAAATAGCTTACTCGATAGCATAGCATAACCGAGTGAGATTCCCGAGACGACAGCACCGTGATAAACCGTATTTGCGATTCCGTTTACGTCGATTGATTTAGCGTTACTCATATTTATATATAAAGAACTTTTAAATAAAGTGAGCAAAGCGAGCTACGACCAAAGGGAGTATTCAATCCATGTCTAAAATTGGTTCTTGGTTAGGAATTATCGTGTTACTCGCTTCTTGCTTTGGCTGAGCGCTAACTTGTCGTGAACTGGGCTGGACACTGCTCGACTTGTTTCTCCAAATTAAGTAGACCGCAACCCCCGCAATCCCCAGTCCGCCGAGTATCAAGTTTTTGTTCTCTGTAACCGTTTGGTAAATTTTATTTTGGTTGATCTCTTCGTTGCTCGGTTCACCCGTTAGTTTCATCTTACCGAGTTGTTGCTTCATCTTCTTGTTATGCTCGGCTAACTTCTTACCTTGTTCTACGCGCTTCGGATTTTTGGCTCGTTCTACTCGCTCAGTAACTGACTTAACTGCTTTCTGAATTTGGTTGCTCGAGTTCGCTTCGTTGTTTTCCTGTTGCTGATTCACTTCCGTTTCTGTTGACATCCTCTTTTATAATAATAGAACTTTTGTTGAATTCTAGGTGTTTAGTTGTAATCAACGCTGCTGTAAGTGGAGACAGGTAAACTCCATACTTGTAACAGATTTCGGTAAATAGTCTACCCATAGTTTGACTGATGATAGGGTCGTCGTTGAGGTCTTTAGTAAGCGCTTCTTCAGACTTTAAGTTGACGTTAAAGCCTAAAAATTCTACCGGAGTGGCTATTCCTAGTAGGCGAGAGTACAAACTTAAAATAGCGTGACCAAGGGTTCTGACAATCCTTTCCCAAACTTAACTTCGTATAAATTGAACAGCTTTTCTTGATCTTTGGGTGGCATAGCTTCAATTTCTTTGATCGTGTATTCTTTGCCGAAGTATTTTTTAGATTCACCCGACGCGGCTATCGCGCAAAGTCTATCCTTTACGTTTGAGGTTGATTCGTTGTTTGATTCGCTTTTTGAATCGGTGAGTATACTTTTGATGTCATCCATTTCAATATATACGTTCTAAATTTGTTGTAAGTATACTTTAGTCGTATGTACTCAACCGTATAATAAGTTAAGTTGACTGCGATAACAAATTGAATAACTAGTTGAACATATTCTAGCAGAGCTATCATTTAATTGTAACAAAGATAAATTTAACTATAACTGAGTTGACGTAACTCAGTTATAGCAAAAGGTAAGTAAATTAAAGCAAATAAATAACTAGTTAAGAACTAGCTTTCAAATCTTTATACGATGTAACAATTAACTTATCGCTCTTTTTAGCGAGGTTACACTTTACACAACAAAGAACACAATTCGATTTAATATGCCCGATTTTATTATTTAATCATTCAATAGTACAAAGATCGTTTTTATGTTCTAAGAATTGCATTTGAACTTCGCAATCTGGATAAAAGCAACGAGGGTAATCCTCAATTAGCCCGCAGCAAAAGTCTGTGTCAATAAACCGGTCAGGATCGAATCGGTTATGCTTCTTATCTGATTTTCTAGCGTTGCTAATCCAATTTCGAATCGTCACTTCAACTTCCCCGGTGCAGATCTTAATAATATCTACGTCTCTTATGAATACAGACCAATGACCCATTACATTCTATACAGGTGTTCTTTCTTCTGCCGTGTTCGCAGAACACATTTAGATCTTTGTCGTCCGTGCTCGCACTTATTTTTTTCTTGATTAGCTCGTACCTTAGCAATACAATCGTTGCAGTTTAAATTAATTTTACCACTTCTTTGTATAAAGAAGTTTGCCAAGTCCAGGAGACAACGGCACGCTTTGCATGTTTTCTTTTGACTTTCTATCATATTATTCAACAAACATAATTTAAAAATTTTTATCGTTTTTATTGAATTAAATAATTCGCCGGCGGTTCCGTATTTAATATCAACTTACTAAATCTCACGTTGCGTAGATGCCTTTTAATTTCCCCTCTCTTCTCATCAGGCACTACATCGTTTTCGTCCAGACATTGATCAAAGGACGATCTACCTTTACAATGAAAAATTGCCGTCCAAGCGGTATTCTCTCGGAAGTCTTTTAGCACCGAATTGTACTTTTGCGTAAGTAGCCAACAGCTGTGGAGGTAGTGCCTACCCGAGAACGCCATCTTACTAAGGGCGCATGTATGGCTACTTTTGGATTTCTTTCGGTACTTAATAAACTGATCTGCTGCGCAATCGTCGATAATAAATAATGTATTTACACCATCGAATACTCTATGGTAGAGTTCTATGGTCGAATAGGTAATAAACAGTCTTCTTGTTTCTAAAGGTTTGCGCCAAGTCTCGATTAGTAACGACTTCGTATTCCAAGGTTAGATCCGAAATTTGATATTCCGCGGCAGTATCTGAAGAGTTAACCACTTTGTCGTGTCCGTTAAAAGTTAGTTGATACGTCAGAGGCTCTTTAAACCACGAAGAATAAAAGGGGGTATGATCCGTCAACATCGGCGTGTCCAGTGGAATCGCATAACGATTTTTAAAAGCGTCGGCAATTGCCTTGTCCTTACCGTCGTTTGCGGCAGCATTAGCATCGTCACCCCCTAGACGTATCTTGGCTACGTTTTCTTTCTCTAGTCCAAAATACGCCATATTTTTGGTCTGCGAAGGGGGTAACCAATTGTCCTTGAAATTGTGAAATACGTCCGCATCCCGGTAGCTTACGATTTTGTTTCCCTGGAGAGATTTTATTTCCGAAACCAGGTTTCTCGCTACGTTGTTATAAACCGTCCGGTTGTCGTCCGAACCGCCGTCTAGATCCAGTTTAAAAGCCAACTTTGCCGTACCGAGTACAATGACGTCGTCAGTGCCTAAAGCGGAGAATTTTACGTTTATTGTGTGACCCGCGTCTATAGTGCTCGGGTTGTGCGTAATTGTTACTTCGCGCCTTTCGCCTTTGATCGCGCGAGGAACTTTCAGTCTGCGACTCGGGTTAAGCTTTTTGGTGTACATCTTACTTTTATATAATAGCAACCTTAGTTTCAAAATGGCTAGTGCTTTATTGATGATTGGAGGATCGATAGTAAACGCCTTGGCATTCACGGGCTCAAATTTTTTATTTAGCAGTTTATCAAAAAGTAAAGTCGACGAAGAACGAAAGCGACACAACCTCGCGTTAGAACAACTGGCGCAAGCAAAACAAGAATGGGAACAAAAACGCGTACGCCTGTTAGACTTTTTGAACGAACGAATGCGACAAGAACGCGCGAGCCAGCAGACATTTGTAAACGTGAACGAAGCGTTGCGGGCTTATTCTGAATTGACCGGTAAGAATCTTATCCCGTTACCGCCAGAGCCTAAGTTATCCGATTTTTACGAACCTTCCGAAGATCAAAAAATTCGCGAGTTTGTTTGGATTATAGGTGGAACTGCGATAGTT
This sequence comes from Acanthaster planci, assembly GCF_054643075.1. Taxonomy (NCBI): domain Eukaryota; kingdom Metazoa; phylum Echinodermata; class Asteroidea; order Valvatida; family Acanthasteridae; genus Acanthaster; species Acanthaster planci. Next base: position 12,008,365 of record NC_141786.1, on the reverse strand, counting down.
GGATTGTTGGCTTATCGATACTTGTAACTTATTTTAAAATGGAGAGAGAATCGGTCGAACCTAATTACGCGCATCAAATGGATGTTTTGTATTTACCCTGGGACCGAGTTAAAAGGAAAACGTTTAAGTACGCTTTGACCGTAGTAGACGTGGGTTCGCGGTATAAAGAGGCAGAACCGTTGACCAGTAAAACTGCCGAGCAAGTGAGCGAGGCAATAAAGAAAATTTACGAGCGATCACCTCTAACCTGGCCCAAATTCGTAATGGTAGACTCGGGGTCTGAATTCAAAGGTGAGTTTAAAAAGTTAATGACAAAAAATAAAGTACAAATTCAAGTGGGTGAACCTGGGGTACACAGATCTCAAGGAATTGTAGAAAGGTTTAACCGCACTTTAGCCGAAAGGTTATTTGGCCACCAATACGCTCAAGAAATGTTAAACGTGGGTGAGCGAAACGTGGAATGGGTTGAACGTTTGCCTCAGGTCGTGAAATCGTTAAACGAGGAAAAAACGCGATTAATAGATGCCGTTCCTGCAGAAGCCGTCAAATCAGGCCGAGTAAAACAAGAACCAAGTACACCTGTAAGAACTACCCAAAGAGAACTTCCTCCAGACGCGGTCGTCAGGTACCTCTATTACCCGGGCGAGCAAGAGGGAGGCACCGTCAGAAGGGTGACGGATCCGATCTGGTCCGTGAACGTCTATCAAATTGAAAAGCGAACTAGTCAATTTAAACGAGTGAAAGGAAAACGCGTCGAAACGGGCCCAACTTTATATTACCTTTTAAACGGACCAAATAGGGGTTTCGTCAAAGAGGAACTTCAGGTAGTACCCGAGGATACCGAATTACCGAATTAGCTTATGCCCGTAAGCTAACGTATCGATTCCGTTCGGCAATATATAGCGCTTTGTGTCCAACGGCGACAAACTAAGTTTATTTTGTGAAATGGTGAACACCCGATGTTTATCCGTTCTAAATAGTTGTTGTTTATTGCAATAATGCGTTTTGTCAGATAGCTTTTCTCGGTTACTACCTTGGAAACCCCTTTCGCCTTCTTTAAAGAAAAGTACTCGCTCTGCCCGTTGCTCGCTGGCGCTCGCTTTTGATCGACCGTCAGAATTGAATACATTTTCGGTCTGATACAAATGGCTTCTAAAATTGTTTTGCCACCAAATTCGTATTTCATTTTGCCTATGACTTTTTTATTTTTGACGCTGTAAAGCGGATGATCTGGCGGGTAATTACTAAAGTCAAATAAATTACGCGTTTTGTTTAGGTAACCAGTTAAATCTTCGGAGCTTCGCTCGATTTGAACTAATAGAAAATCAGTGTCCGTATAAAGTAAATTTACTTTTTCGCCAAAAGTTGATTTTAGTTCGTTGTAGTAGAAATCGTACATTAACGTTTTTGAAATATCAAGAATACTTACACCGCAATAGATTGGCTTATTTAATTTTGTTTTGTTTCGGTACATCTCCACAAACGAAAGGGAACAGTCCTCAAGTGGCACCGTCGATTCGCAATTTGGTTTATACGTTAATTTTTTGTATTTGGCGGCGTCTTGTTCGTCCCTCAGTAAATGGCCGTCAATTCGATATCTAACATTTTCCATCGTCTTGCCAAAGACCGAGTTGTTCATCAATTTAAAAAAGTCTTTCTCAAAATCATTTTTTGCTTTCTTGCGCAATTTCGTGTTTCTGTCAATATAGCTCTTCATCCACGGCTTTTGGCGGAAACGCAGTACCCGGTGAACTTCTTTGATCCACAACCCTAGTTTGAGATATTTTTGCAATATACGATAATGGCACACATATTTTCGTTTGGTGTTGAGAGTGGCCACTAGTTTGTCTACCGAGGTCACTTGCTCGCCATTACCAATTAAATCATGTTGATAGCTCGAAAGCCATTCGTTTGGTACCGACATATTTTCGGGTGCAAGTGGAAAGTCATTATGTTTGTCATGGTGACGTTCCGGGTAATCTAAAGAGATCTCAAACATGTAACCGTAGTCATCGGTTAGTCGCAACTCTTGGATGTAATAGTAAGTAAATTTTTCTAAGTCTGTTTCCCAGGTAAATTCCCCTACGGGCAGATATTTGCTCATCGCCCAGCCGTATAAATTATTTGCGTCTAGGTACATGATCTGTGACTCTGGCTTATTTGGGTCGTAGTCAGGTAGTTCTGGACTACTGGCCTTTGCATATCGCTTTGCACCCACACTCGAGATACCACCTCTTTTTTCCCTTTCAAAGAACAAGTGCTTGTCAATGTCTGTCAGTAGTTCCAATTGTATACCCGAATGCTTTAACAATGCATCCCACGACAGGCCCGGTGACGTATAATAGTTGGCTGGGTCAAGGCCATAGTGTTGTTTACAGACTTTGCGGAAGTTCTCAAAACCAGCGCTAACAATAGCACGTCTGTTTCCACGTATATGTCGTGGTAGTCGCCTAGGTTTTGGCAATTAAATTTTTCCCATACTGTCTCCGCACGAGCGTATTCTAGCTCGGTTATCCCTCCCTGCTTCAGAGAGCTATAGAAAGCGTCGATAGGTGGGAGCCGTCTCTCTTGGAACCGATCAAAGGAGTCTATATACTCATAGGGGTAAATTCCCTTTTCCAACAGTAAATTTGTCCTCCCTTCGGTCGTACTCGCTGCGCTTTTGTTTTCTGGAAACCTTTCGCAAAGTAAGTTAAAATCATCGGGGGAACAATTTTTAACCAACCGATCTAGCGAAGCCGCCATAAAATGAAAGGAGTCTAAAAATCTGAGTTGGCCAAAAGAAAACGAAATGTAATTTTCAGTATTTTTAGCGATCAACTTAATTGATTTCCCATAAAATTCGTGAGCGCCTTGCATGATTAAATGTGCGTCGTATTTCTCCAAGTTGTGTAAGATCACCGGAATGGGTGTTTGATCGGGCACTATTCTTAACTTGAGATTACAATTAGCGTGCGCTGGGCCTTGGTACTTCCCCGTCACGTGACAATGATCTCTAACCTTTCTAAAATTGTTGATGGGCTTTTCGCAATCTAAACATTTCCACTCTTTGAACTCTTTTTCTTTGCCTTCAACTTTAACTATACGACAAAACTTGATTTTTTCTTCTTTTGTCTCTGGTGGTTTTGGAATATCACATTGACAGTGAGATTCACCCGCTTTCGCTCGATCTATAAACTTTTCGCAGATCCAACATCTATTACATTGTTCGTAAATTTTTTGTAACTCGGGTGACCAAATCAACTTTGCTTTGTTTTTAAACGTTTCGTTTATATTCTCCGTTTCCTGAGAAAGTGATTCTACAAAATTAACAGCCGCGTCTTGACCTCTGTAAGTCTTTCGGCTAGTGCAAACTCCATTGCATTTGACGACTGCGTATGAGTATCCGCAAGGCTTGTGAATCTGTGTTTTAACCGTGTTTGTGTCTGCTGGCGGTAACCTTTCTAAAACCGACTCAAAATCGGCATAAATGACAAAAGGCGCGTCTTGCTTATTTTTGAAATTTTTGAACTTGAGTATATTTTCACCCTCGGCCGGCATTTCAACTTTACATGTAGGAACGTTTAAGCCTTGGCAATCTTCTTTGTGGCTGGCTAACTTTTCTTCCGTTAGAAAAGGCGACATGCACTTGAAACACCAGTGTTTTTGGCCGTTGTGATGATCGATATCACCCGTCAACCGAGAAAAGTTTTTAATCCAAGAATAATGGTTCTTCTCGCCCTTGTTAAATAAAAGTGAATTGATCGGTTCTTCTGGCCGCTTGCTTTTGTGGAGAATGTAAAGACCGTCTTTTTTGGTGTAACCAAACACATTGATTGCCAAGCTATTTAGCGATTCGATACGTGGAATTTGTGAAATCGGTGTTGGAAAGCTTATGTTTGTAAAATTTAAACCATCTGATTCTGACCGGTAAGTCGAAGGTCGCTCCTTATTAATTTTATATTTTGGATTTGTTTCTAGCTGGCTTTTGACTCCGTCTGAATATAATTTTAAAGCTGCTCTCAACGCCCATCGAATACATTCTTGATCTTTATTTTGGACGTTTATGATTGCTTTTTTGTGTAACAATTCCTTAGGCAACAGAATGTAAGAAGAACCCACTGGATTATATTTAACCACGTTGACATAAAAAGCGACAACTTTGTCAAAGATCCAACCTGAGCCTTTTTGTGTATGAGCCTCCACTTGTTCGATTTGTTCTTGGCGTTGCTTAGCAAGTGCATTTTTAACACCAGGTTTATTTGTTACTACGTCTTGATCACTCTGAAAGGGAAAGGTGCCGTAGTCAATCGTTCCGTCAACTTCTTCCAATCTAAACTGCACTTTAAGATGTGTTTGTAATTTGTAACTCCCGATTTCTTTGAGTTCAGCTAACGCTGTTTTCTCTATCAACTGCTTGTAAAAATCAAAAAAATGTATTAAATCGTCTTCATAGAAGCGAGGAATCAACTCCCAATTACGAAAATTATCTATAAAACGCTTTATATGTTTAATGTCTACTTCCTCGAGTTCTTTAGGTTGTGTATAAGCTTTAATCGCAACAATAAAGTCCTGTTTGACGTATCTGTCTTTGTTTGCAGAAGGAATATTCCATTTTTGTACCGTTTTCAACAGCTGCCGATATGACTGACGCAGGAGATATCTAAATTGTTTTTGATCCTCTTTGATAGCGTTTATTAGTTCAAATCGTGTATGGTGTTTATTTTTAGGTGTCGGTAATGGGATGTTATACCGCTTGACAAAATCTTCTAAAAACGCCTTCTTAAATCGAGTAAAATATTTTAGTATTGGTCTGTGTAGAAGGTTGCTCATGTCTCTATTTATATATAGGTTTCTAAAATTTTTATCATTTTTTCTATCGACTTGACTTGACATGTTTTTAATATATAGGTCATTTATTTAAGGCGGTTTGTTTTGCTTTGAACAGAGCCAAGGTCACTAGTTCAGACCGGAAAAGCAAGGGGAAATCCCTTTTTGTTTGTGCAGGCCGGTGCCAGTCACGAGTTGTTTACAACTGGAGTCAAAAGTTCAAGGTCAGTGAAGTGGAAATCCCCAGCGCTAGTCACGAGTTGTTTAGCCAGCGAGCGAGCGAGCGAGCGGCGCCGGGATCAAAAGTTGAGTGGAAATCCCCGAGATTTTTGGGTCGATGTACTACCCAAGGGTTTTGATCAAAAACCGGGGCTCACGTCATTCCAGGATTTTCCCATTTTTTCCCACCAAAAATGTTTCGACGATTTTTTGGGTCGATGTACTACCCAATGGTTTTGAGCAAAAACCGGGCAAAAAGGGGCGTGTGCTCCAGAACTCTCAGTTTCCTACTACTAAAACACCTGATGTAAACTACACCCCAAATAAAAAGGGTCGGAAGTTTTATACTCCCCTAACCAGGACTGTTCAGGGAAACCCTGCTCCAATCTTTACCAGGGAGCATCAGCATTTCATTGGGGGTGCCTGCTTTAAATAGTGTATGTTGTTTTTCTGGCAGGGGGCACCGAAGAGGGGGGACATTGGGAATTCGTTGGGAGGGGGACATGTGCCTCCTTGGGTACCCCCCCTCCCTATGGCTACATCACAGCTTTTTACATACAAACATATCTGCTTTTCAAAGGACACATTTGCATGTACATGCACAAGTTGGGAGTATAACTAAATTATTCTTCTGCCTTGATGTAGAAGTACCAGCATACAGATGAAAAAACTTGTGTAGAGCAAAATAGTACATGCACAAGTTGGGAGTATAACTAAATTATTCTTCTGCCTTGATGTAGAAGTACCAGCATACAGATGAAAAAACTTGTGTAGAGCAAAATAGTACTTACAGTGACCCAACCTGATTAGTCAGGTTACTTGTCACTATCTGTACCAACTCCTTTCTTGTCGAGGTTGCGATTTCTTCTTTTTTCGAGCTCAGCAAGAATTTTGCCTCCATTCTTGTGAGTACTAAGGATTGCACTGATGTTGTAATCCTGAGAGGAAATTCAAAATGGTAAAAAAGTTTTCAACAATCAGTTTGTAAATGTTATTTGGCTGTGATTTGCTAACACTCAGCACAACAGATATGAAATTCTGTTATGCCTTCTTTACTCCAGTCAATCTACAATAACATGGGGTGATCAATAATTGTAAAATCTCTCACTACCTTGTGTGCTTTAATTAAAATTGTCTCCTATAAATCAGATACATGTACCGTAGGATCATTGCCACAAAATTTCAAGGAGAACTTGGGGCTGCTGACATCTTCATTTGGCACTGTTGCACTAGATGTATCAGTAATTGCTGCACTGCTGCTGCTTCCAGAGACTAGAGTCTGTGGAGATTGGCCAAAACGATCACTCTTCAGGGCTATCATCAACTGCCTCCTTTCACCGAAGAGAGTGAAGCCACATTCTTTGAAGTCCTCTTCTGTCATTGATGAGATGACCTCCTCACTGTCAATGCCATTTTCTTACAAAAAAAAATACAATAAATAAGAATTTCCAGTCAAATAATTGAGATGGGCAGTACAAATACTAAATAAAAATTAGTATTTGCAAATTATTCGCAGTAAACTAGGTGTGCAAATATCATTTCCTCTTTTGCCCTGATGGCAGCTAAGACTGCCATAATACACTTTTAAAGAAAGTAAACTAAACTGATTAAAATTTTAAAATGGGACGGTCTATCTGAAAATTCACGTACATGTGTGCCCTTTTCTAGCTGTCCCTGCTGTTTTTTGAATGATACCTGTGAATTCAGCTTGCAAGTGTTTTCAACATATTCAAACACAATAAGGTGCATATGCCCCCTAATTATGAAAGGCTTTAATAAAATTTTGCAGTTCCTGCAGCTCCCAAAATTTGTTTACCAAATTGAAAACCATGATTTGCTACATGTGTGTTACGTGTTTTTCAACCGATTAGTAGTGTTTCTAAATGTTTAAAGAGCATATTATGTGAGATCATGGGTGTCCCGGCTGGCACTGCATGCACTTCAGCAATGCTTGCAATGCCTTCTGCATGAAACAATTCTTTAAATGTCTTCTAACTGCATGGAAATTAAATGCAAAATACATGCATGTGCTTCCCGCTGGCAATCTGCAATGCACGGACAAGAAAATAAAATTTAAGATTTTTAAGATTTGGACCAAAAAATATATTTGCATGCTCATATTTTTACCTCTTTTTTTGGTTGGGTGATGGTTCTTCCTATTAATACGCAATATATCGGAGCTGAATGTATGTGTTGCTGTCTTCTTTACTCAGGGTGTGTAATCCTGAATACGGGAGAAAATGTTGAAGGTCACCAGCCTTGATAATACTGAATGCAGGGGGATTATGAACTATCACTGGGTACGAATGTAAGTGTGGAACAAAATCTCCAGTTGAACATCTTTTTATCAGGAAATGTGCCTCCTGTTCACCATGTAATCCCACTAGCACAGACGAAATTAGCCCAAATGTAGGCACATGGTCATCATCATCAGAGACATCAACAACGATATACAAGTTTGATCTGTACGCAGTTCCAAATATTTCAACTTCGTTGGCAACAAACACTTGTGCTATATCCAGTCCCAGTTCTTGTACAGCTAGACCACCTTCAAGGTTTTCTACTCTAACAGTCCCACCACTAGAACACTTGAATCTTGTGCTGATTCCACTCTGCCATGTAGCACAATGATGAAGTTGTATCTTGGCGGCAACTGACTTGCAAATGTTCCTAAAATTTGCATTTACATGCCCTATCTTCTTGCTGAAAGCATTCTTTGCTTCGTATTTGAAGCACGATGCATTTCCCAAAGGCCCGGTTCTTAGAATACATGTTGCATAGTGTATCATGTGGTGGTGCTTGTTGATTAAGTTGATGTCTGGGAATAATTCTTTGAAATGAGCATGATGCTGAACAATTAAATGTTTCAGATAGTAGACATGGGATTTGCGAACAGGAACAGCAAGAACAATGTCAGTACATCTCAATAATAGTAAGATCAACTCATAGTAGCGATTTCCCACAGGCACCTGATCTCCAATAAGAAAAGGAAACATTCTTAGAAGGCAGGCCATCTGTGCTGCTTTTTGCCCTAGTTTGTGATCACCTTCATTCTGTAGTCCTGGTCTTGTAAGGTTGACACTTGGTTTGTTCTTCCTCTCCATGAATGGATATGCAAAACTTTTCACCCGTGCATTGAATTGATCCACTGTCATAACATTGTCTACTAATAACAGCTGTCTAAGAACAAGCTTTACTTCAAATGGTGCCACACCCTCAAAGATGTCGTGCATTACATCAAAATTACAGTTTGTTGTAACATGGAAGTAACGGAGCTCATTTAAACAACACTTCCCTCTTACTCCTGTGACAGAATTGCCATTTGGCAGTTGAGCTGCTTCATCTGCATGCCTATCATGAGATTCTATATTGCGCAACTCAAACTTTTCTTCCAGAAATTGTGTCTGGGCAGTTTCTCTCGAACAGAGACACATCCGGCAAAAATTGTTAGCCGAAGGACTAAGAAAATTGAAAACATCATGCACTGCAACAGAGTCACCAACGACACGAGTAAGGGCAGCTCAGATGCACATTGGTCCACAATCTTTCACTTCAACCATACAACCCATATCTGACTCAAGCTGATGTAGTTCATCCTTTAACTGCTTCAATATTGGTTCAAACCCATATGTCTTCAGGTCAAGAGAATGACATACTGCCACCAAGTGAATAGACTGCATGTCTCTGTTGTACACCTTGGGCAAATTCTCAATACTGAAATAAAATAACCCTAACTTGTGAATCACTCTTTTTGAGCCTAGTGGGTTTGCTACCTCTACATCATCATAATAGAGTTGGATCCTTAATGTGTCTGGGTGGCCATCAAACCCTCCTTGTTCAATAAACTGTTGTCCATCCTTATGGGAAGCCAGAAATCCTTCTTCAGTAGTCTCCTCACTTTCTAACAAAGCTCGAAGTGACGGAGATGACAGAATTGCTGTTAATGTTTGTATTACTGATACATATTGAAATGTCTCTGTTACAAGTTTTTGTTGTACAGTGCCAGTATTTTTATCTACAAACTCGTCATACCTGGTTCCAAGAGCTATGGCTTTTGAGGGAACTAACTGACAGTGTTCCAGGAAGAATTTGTTTTGTTGGTCAACTGTTTCTAACCCTTCAAATGGATTTGAAACCAGGTCAGATTTTGCCAGAAGTTCTTGGACATCATCTGAATTAACATCCACGTTTTTTTCACCTAGTAATTTTAAAACTTGATCTTTCAGAACTCCTATGTTTTCCGTCATCAATGATTGCGTTGCGTTTATGTAAGCATTAACAGATGTAAGGGTGGTGCTTGCATGTCCTCTCATATGCAAAATGAATGATGCAGCCTTTTGTTTAAGCACATTCAAGTTAATATCAGGAATCTCTTCAACTTCAACATGAACCATATCTTCAGCATCTTCATCACTTTCCTCACTTGAAAGGTCACTGACTACCCGTTCTTCGACAACAGGTGGCGCTGCAACAATTCTAACATTCTGGTGGTGGCGTTTTATGTGACGAAGAAGTGAATTTACCAATTTAAATGTTTGTCGACATCCTTCTTGACCGCATATCAAGTCATTGTAGTCACCCAAATAATGAAAGTTACGCAGATATAAGGCAAGCTTTCTTGAATCTTTAAAGTGATGTGTGCATTTGAAGCATGGGAGTGGCATATCTGTAAGCTCTGTTCAGTAACCAGTAGTGACAACTTCTCCTGGCTTATTTTTTCCAAACGAACGTGTCCAGTAGTTCTTTCTTCCTATGTTACTGTTGAATAAAAAAGGACAAGATTTGGGCTGATGCAATTTGTTTTTAAGTATGTGGGAGTTCAATGGTGCAACGAAAGATGATACAGGTTTTTTTTGTTTTTTTTTTACAATTTTGGTCCCTATATAGGCCCAGTCTATATTTGTTGTGCTTTCTCCCCTTCACTGCACACACCATAAACAAAGTCTATTACAAGTTCATGTACATGGTGATGACCAAAACCAAATGCCAGAATTAAACTGTGTATGGGTGTTTTTTTTTTTTTTTTGAGAGGGCAAATTTCATTTGATCAGACAAATTTCAGTGCATTTTTTTTTGCCAGAATCCAAGAATGAATTGCAGATCTAGGTTGGAAAAAACCACCTGCATCGTTCTGTGATGTGCCATGGGAAAACCAAATGTGACGTGATTTGGGAGAACCATCTGAATTATGCAAAGAATTAGGTTTTAAAAGTTACAATGCCACATGTTTATAGCATCAATTGGATTTTAATATTCACCAACGTCAGTACAGCATAGCTTTTGTTAAGGCCACTTTTTTTTCAATGGAAAAACAAATGGACGAAACACACTTTTATACTGTACATGTCCTTTGATTAGTGTACTCGTGCACTGTTACCATGGTATGCCGTTGTTTTCATCTGTTGCCAACTGCATGCATAAGGCCATTTTCCCAGCCTATAGCCCAAGGTGTTGCGTATAACCTAATGTTACGTGTGGGCCCAGGCCTATACCTGTATACAGGCTAGGCATATAATAGGCCTGTCACGTAACTGTCTCTGACGTTACCCTTACCCTAGACCCAGACTAGGGCCAGTCTACTTCTATTCCTATATCACGTCTATTGCAAAATTGGGGGCATACAGGCCCATGCCTACTTCTTTATGAACTTCACGTCTCTCAAGCTGAGGGCATTAACTCACCCGAGAAAATCAGAAATCCACTATTTCAGCGCATCTCCAGCCCTTCCTTTTTCGTGAAATTTTGGCCTCAGTATTTCTCACGTCCTGACTCTATCTGCCCCACCGTACTGCAGTGATGCACTCCCTCTGAAAATAATTCCACGCATGCACAGATATATTTCAATGTTGACCGCTTCGGTAGCTGTTTGCGGATTACAAAAGGTGGGTCGCGTAGTAGTGTTGAAACCTCACCCGGCCGACCCACTTTTTGTAATCTGCAAACAGCTGCCAAAAAATTACAGGTCAGCATCAAAGTGCACTTGCGCATGGAGTACGTTGCTGCAGTAGGCATGGTAGGCCTATTAATGAATGGCAGAGTAGGGATCGACACGAGAAATAGAGGTTTAACACTAAATTTCACAAAAAGGAAGAGCTCGAGACGTCCCGAAATTGTGGATTTCTGATTTCCTTCAGTGAGTTAGCCTAATGGCTCTTAACTTAAGAGATTTCAGGATGGGGTCCATAACTTAAGAATTTTTTTCTGCACTCCCAATTTTGCTATTGATGTGAGTAGGCTATAGGCCTATATAGGGCCAAGGTATACGGGAGTACAGGATACAGGACTAGCCTTGTAGGCCTAGTATCTGTGCATGGCTACCCTTCCCCGGCCAAGCAACTCTTGCCCACTGGACTAGCCTATAGGCCTAGGGCCTGACGTTACACAAGTTAGCCTATATAGGGCAGGCATGATAGGTAATGCAACAGTTGTTTGGCCATATTTTTAGGCCCTAATTATTAAGGCTATAGGCCTAGGCATGATAGGCCTAGGGCCTAGGCTCAGGCCAACATCGTGTTTGAACTAAAGGTCCGGAATTGTTCTCTTTTAATGGATTAAACGCTACACATAAGGCAACATAGGCTACAAAATACACAAAACCAAGGTCTAAACAACGACATTCCAGCACAGTTTACGCGCGGCGTAGGCCTTGGTCTAATGTTAACACTTGCCTGCACGTTAGCCCTCTTCGGCCGGCAGGCGCGGCCTACCCCAAGTTAGACATTTGAACATGTTGAAGTGGGTCTGGACCGTAGTTTAACCACAAACTGAAGAAGCCATCCAATGCACCGACATGCTGATTGCTGAACTTACCAAGAAATATCCCCTCGATCCTCTGAACCTGAGCTGCATCCTCAAACGTTTTACGAAGCGTCTCTGCAACTCCAAGTGGTAGTTGTGACATCGCGACGTGACAAATCAACGCCTGTACATGTAATATGTACGTGTGTACGCACAGTATACCGCGCGGCGCTCGCCTATATATTATGCGCACACGTAGTGCAGTGCAGTTAAGATGGCGGCCATCGAAGTTTCTCGTCGAGTGTATGCAAATTAGCTTACATCGAACTCTCACTTGTGATTGGTAACTTTTCAGACACATCAGCCAGCGATTGGCTGCTTGAAAGTCACTCCAATGTGGAGTGACAGTTTGAGCGGGAAACCGATCGTCTGAACAATGAAGGCCAGGGGCCAATTTCATAAAACATGTAAGCGCAAGTTATGACTAAAATGAAAGAGTACTAGAATTAAAATTGCATATTAATTGCGTGTAGCGATTCCACGATTTTGAAATTTGTTTTCAAATTAGTTCAAAACCCAAAGACTTTTCTAAACTACGTAACAAAACTTGTTAAACTTTTTTCTTTCTTTTTTATGTGTGTTTGTGGTCATTTGACATCTTATGAAATAAGGTCGCTCAAAAATCGGATGGAGTCCACATTTCACTCTAAATATCGAGCGGAGGAGAGTCTCACCCGGTGAAGAGTGATTACCTGGAACACAGTTTTCACTCGAAGTAGAGCAAATTCCACTCCAAAGCGAGCGAATATGAAGTCACTCGGCAGAAAGAGTGAAGTTTTCACTCTTTTGCATTTAGAGAGTACAAATATTGTGATTTTGCTGAAGAAAACCTTATGATGCCGATGAATTATTCAGGATTACCTTTGATTCATGCCCCATCAGCCTGAATGTCCCGCGCGTAACCGCTAACCAGCACAGAGGACGCGTTGGAGTCATGAACCTCATCCTCGTTCACCGAGAAAAATGTTTATATGTTACGTTGCATGCACACAGCGATCGTGGCTCGCGTGTTTAGCATGCATTTGCACAAAAATGTGAATGCGGGCTTACCGAGGACAATAAAGCGTAATCACACTCGCAACGAACTGGACACGACATAAGTAATGCTGAGGAAACTTGCGTATTTTTTATTGGTAAAAGCTGCCGATATCTTGGGGTTTGGGGATTTGTAAATAAGTCATTGTATATCGAAACAGACAATTGGAAAAGGCAACAACATTAGCTGCGAAGTGCAACTGCGGTGTGCACGCTCGCAACTACACAGGACACTACATGCTACCAGCGTTGTGCAAGTAAATGGGATCGGTACATATTGTTATCTGGCGGTCATTCGATCGAGTATGTGTGCAAGTTCGGGGAAAGTTCGGCCCTGTCAATCACAGATTTAAAAAATCTCACACAGTGTTTAAAACATTTGTGCTGTAAGTTCTTTTATTTTGTAATTTCCTTGTCACATTTTGGTGTCATTTTTGGTGTCAACTGTTACCATCAAGTTAACGAGCGGTGGACTAAGCCTTAGGGGATGTTCGTTTGGTGTAAGTTTACCACCGCTCTGTGATTAGGTAATTGATCCAAATGCCAATAAATATAACACTTATGCCAATACAAATGATACGGGACTGACTAAATTTCACGGTGACCAGTGATTTCTAAGGCAATTATATGATTGGTTTATTCAATGTCAGTGCTCAGTTATCCGTTAAATACAACAGCAATTAACTATAAACAAAATTATCCTCACGGGAGGTAGTCCTACGTGGCCAACTGCACCACGAACGTGATTAATCAGCCTTATCCTTAACCTACAACAGAATAACCCTCTCGGTGATCAGGGTAGACCTCACAATAACCAGGTAACCCTCACAGTGATCAGGGTAACCCTCAAGTATAAATAAATAATCTACTAATGGCTTATAACTGATAAGTCTTGACCACACAAGCGAATCCAATCTTCGTAATTGTCCAACACAACTGGGTAGACTTATACAACAATAATCTCTACTGCCTTACAAAGCAAAACAGTTCCCAAACTGCAAAAAGGTTTAAGGTGACCTAAATAACCCTCACTCTCTTCAAGTTATTACGAAATAACACAGGTAAGTTGATTAAGAAGGCAATTATAATAGTCCTCACCAGACTCTAACGGAAACCTGCACCCAGTAAACCTCAACGAGGAAAGCAAGCTCCCAGACCAGGACCGCAACCAACCGTCGCTATGCCAACAAGCATGGAACAACGGCCCACAATCCTTCCAGTCTAAGCTTCGCTAATTCCCAAATTAACTGGTTCATTCGGGCTCCTTAACCCTATAATCTACCACTTCTTAAATAAACGAAACTGTCTAACGATTCCCCGATCTTCAAAGAGATCTGATATAATTGGTAGCTCCGGCAACTGGGAACAAGCACCACATTAACCGATCGCACCAGGTACACTTGAGATACATCCCCAACCACCAGCGGTGGTACGTCAGATTTACACTCGAAACTCAGAACACCACACAACTCCACAGAGCTCTAGTTAGCACGCTGCCATCTTGAGAAGTCCCAGCAACCCACGCAGCCAGCGCCCTAAGGTAACGGGCGCCTCTGATTGGTTGCCGCGCGTATGTTTAATGCATAATTTAGACGCGCCTGAATTATTAATGACCCAGACTAAACAAAAGTCTGCACATCTACCCTGTTTTGCAACAGTGTATAGGCTAAGTGTACAGGATTTAATGTTAGAATTTCTGGGTTTTCAGATAGAAAGTACAAGCTCCTTTTTTCCATTAAAGAATGCAATCAGCGGAAGATTATGAAGCAAGTAGAGGACTTGCAGAAGAGGGGGATTATTGGACCGTCTGACAGCCCCTGGGCTGCTAATGTGGTGTTAGTCCGAAAAAAAGGACGGGTCACGTCGACTTTGTGTTGATTATCGAGGCTTAAACAGGGTGACCATCAAAGGTGAGTACCCTGTGCCTCGGATTGACGAGACACTCGATGCTCTTGCGGGTGCGGAGTGGTTTTCGACATTAGACTTAGCTTCGGGATATTGGCAGGTGGCCATGGACGAGGATGCCTGTAGGAAATCAGCTTTTGCGGTCCGAAATGGCTTGTATCAGTGGAGATGCATGCCTTTCGGCCTCTGCAATGCCCCAGCCACATTCGAGAGGCTGATGGACAAAGCAATGGCAGGCCTTCAGTGGGACACCCTGTTGATATACCTGGATGATGTCATTGTATTTGGCAAAACGGTCAAGGAGGAGATCGAGCGACTGAGAGTTGTTCTCTCCAGGTTGAGAGAAGTTGGTTGAAATTGAAGCCAAGTAAGTGCTTCTTGTTCCAGAAGCAGGTTAACTATTTGGGACACATTGTGTCGTCCAAGGGTGTAGCTACAGACCCTGAAAAGGTGCGAGCTGAGTGGCCGACACCTAAGTGTGTGAAGGAAGTGCGAAGCTTTGCTGAGCTGGCCTCACCGTTGCATACTTTGACTGAAAAGTCAAGAGAATTTGTCTGGACCAAGGCTTGTCAAGAAGCATTTAAGGAGCTTAAACGGAAGTTGAGGGCAGCTCCTGTTTTGGCTTACCCTCTGCCAGACAGTGACTACATCCTAGACACGGATGCTAGTGGAGTTGGAATAGGGGCAGTTTCGTCCCAGGTCCACGGATGCAAAGAGGAAATTATCGCCTATGCCAGCGGCAAATTGAGTAGAGCTGAAAAGAACTACTGCGTTACGCGTCGGGAGTTGTTGGCGGTAGTGGTCTATTTGAAACAGTTCAGGCAGTACCTGTATGGTAGGAAGATTGTCCTTCGACACTGACCATGCTGCCCTCCGGTGGTTGCTTAATTTTACGAGCCCCGAGGGCCAGCTTGCTAGATGGCTTGTTATCATCAGTGAGTATGATTTGACCATTCAACACCGACCTGGACAAAGCATAGGAAATGCCGATGGGCTGTCCAGGAAGATCTGTGAGCAGTGCAGTCGGCATGATGATGATGAGGAGGCAGTGGAGGTACCTCAGGTAGCTGATGAGTTTGAGGGTGCTGAACCTCCTGGTATTTTTGTGGGTCAGGGAGAGTTGTTGCTGATCCAGGAGTTCCAAAGGTTGAGATGAGGGGCATTTTTTCCCAAATTTGTATGCTGAGGGATGCTGTTGGGCAAGCACAGCTGAAGGATCCCAGCATGAGTTGGATTGTTAAATCTAAGGAGGAGCTGAGCAGTAGACCTCTTTGGGAAACTGTTTCAGGCACCTCGGCTGCCCACAAAACGCTATGGTCCCTCTGGGACCAGCTGCAAATGCGCAATGGGGTGCTTTGCCGAAGGTGGGAGTCTGACGATGGGAAGTCAGTCACGTGGCGACTGGTACTTCCAAGGAAGCTTCAAGAAGAGGTCCTTCGTGAGCTTCATGGTGGTCGGACGAGCGGTCACTTGGGTGTCACAAAGACACTGGCCAAGGTAAAAATGCGGTATTACTGGCCAGGAATGACCGCTGACGTGAGGTCTTTCATAAGACAGTGCAAACTTTGTGGAAGGAGGAAGTCTCCTGTAAAGAGGAGAGTTTCCCCCTTACAACAGTACGTGGTTGGAAAGAGTGGCTGTGGACTTGCTGGGGCCACTGCTCCGGAGTGACAGTGGCAGTTCTTGGATCATGGTGGTCGGGGATTACTGCTCCAAGTGGATGGAGGCATATCCCCTTCCCGATGCCAGGGCTGAAACAGTGGCAAATAAATTTGTCATGGAGTTTGTCTGTAGGTTTGGGATTCCTTTGGAAATGCACTCAGACAGTTGTGGGTAGGACAGTTTTTCCAGCTTGTTTGTGACGTCATAGATGTATACTTTTCTTGGTCAAGAGAGGGAGCTCTTGGCGCGCCAACATCGTCACATTTCTTGTTAACTGAAGAAAATCGTCAAAGATTCCTTTGATTTTGCTTCATATTTGAGACGCCCAATGTTGTCAGTACATATAATTGCTTTGGGATTTAGATAAAGGTTTAGAGATTATTGTGTATAGAGGGGAGTAATAACTACGGTCATTAGACATAGTTACTTTGGGTCAACTTTTTGGGGTAAGATTTGGGTAAAATTAGCGATACACGTTTTATAGATGTGACATAGTTCTAGACATCAATTGCTTCAGTTTGCTTGGCTTACTGTCAACCAAGGTTAATTTCTGGTGGCTTGCTAGGTCACGTGTACATGTAGTTGTTAATGAGGAAATAATTCACGGACACAATTCCATCAGTTTGGGGATCAAATCAGTCAGTTTAATTCATTTAGTTTTCATTGTAATTGATTCATATGTGCCCAAGTGTATTTTGGCATGATTCTAGAGACTTACTGTATTTTCTGGTTTGTATTACTTGCAGATTGAACCGTACGTACATACGTAGTCATAGTTGGTACTGGTACAATACAAGGGTGAACAGTAATTCGTCATCAAGGGAGTTCTTTTTGTCGTCATCCGTCACTCAGACCAAGGGACAAACTTTGAGTCGGCTGTCTTTGCTGAGATGTGTCGGGTTTTGGGCATATCCAAAAGTCGAACTAAAGCGCACAACCCAAAGTCCGATGGACTGGTTGAGCGATTCAATAAGACTTTGACCAACATGGTTGCTGTGATGATTGAACCAAAGAGGAAACAACGTGACTGGGATGAGTGTCTGCCATATCGTCGATCGCACCACGATCCGGCGTATCCTCGTTTTTTGGGCAAAGTGACATTTTGCTACATTAATGAAAATATGATTGAAATGAATGATTTAACCCAATTACAAGCTTGTCAGGTCTTTAATTAAAGAATTATAGAAACTAACAAAAAAGTCATTTGCGGAAAAATCAGCCACATTATTTTCACGAACCGTCGCATAAGTTCACATCTCAATGCCAATCTAAGAAAAAGAAAACGATCGTCTAACAAAGAGACGTATCCCGATACGTCTCGTGCAGAAAACAAAACAAGCCACTTTTATTGTGCGCCCTCTGTCAAAATACGACGTTTAGCTCACGTTGAACCTCGTACACAGAGTCGAACAATAATGGTACGGTACGGCCTAGTAAGCCTATGCTTAGTTTTGCTTAGTACGAGGGTGAGAAGTTGACTCTGGTTTTACCGTGGTTGACCAGGCCTGGCTTCGCGGCGAAATGGCTGAAAACAGCACCTTGCCCCCCAAAAAGGCAGCTTTAAACAGCAGAGGTAAGTACGTCATAGGTAAAGACCACTTTCAATAATCAATGCTTAAACATGAATGAAAGTAATCAAGTTCTATGGTGAAAAAATCTCTGAGCAGGCCAAGCTTTAGCCTACCACGGTAGGCCCGTACTACTAGCCCTTAGACTAACGTTGTCGGAAGTTGATTAATCTTTAACGTTACATTTGAGTTTGACAAATATCGTATTTTTAAATGTACTTGTGAAATGAGCAGAGTGAGGTGTGGCACACAATGCCGTACTGTTGGTAGGCTCACCCTCCCATTACAATGGTGCACGTTAGGCCTTTGCCTGGGCCCTCATTAGTCAAGGCTAAATCAAGACACTACATGGTACAAGATGGGATTTTCCCCTAAGTATCATGTACTTATAGCAGTTAGTTGCCAGATGACTATTAAATATGTCTTCTTTGTGTTTCTAGGTCATGTGATGTTTTGATAGAATGGACTGACAGATCAGGAAATGTTGTATCATCCAAGGATTTGTCATTCAATAAACCACTACGTCACAATCAGCATGTGCGGATGAAGTGGGGGAAAACCTGGTGGAGGGGCAAGGTGCTCAATTTTGAGCAAGGAGGATGTAACGGTAAGTCATGAGTGGATTTTTATTAAACGATTTATGTACATGGTCACCCCGGCCTGAAATGAATATCAATGTGTCTTCTTGCAGATCAAAATTAAGCCATGGGTACATAGAGTTCACTGAAGTTCAAGTCATATACTGATTGCACACTACAAAGCTATTATTAACTCTAAACGGGAAGTGCATTTGACATGTTTGATAATAATTCAATGAAAAAATGCAATTAAAAGAATATTAGGGCCTACTGTTGACACATGCCTTTAAATGTTTGTCTTTAGAATCATCTGAGGGATCATCTGAGGAATCAGGGAACTCAGAAGACTCTAAGGATGACTCCGACAGTGACTTGGATGATGTGCCACTGACACAGCTGAAGTCATTAACTGCATCCAAACCCAGTTATTGTCCCATGACACACCATTATTTGTCCTCAATGCTATTGATTAAATTTCAAAAATATGATAGCGCACCTGTTGTATGTGTGGTTGGCAAATTGCCTAACTTCTTGTAATGTTTTTATACCCACAAATTTTCTTGTCACTTGCAGAACCGTTTGATGGATCCTGGGGTATTAAAGCTTCAGAGGATAACATGGACGATGTATGATCAGCACAGCTTCAGACAAGTCTGGTTTCTAATAAAAGTGAGTGACACTGAAATGGGTTTTGTTTTGATGTACTTGAAGTTTATTCCATGAATACATAGCAAGCAAAGGGTAGATGAAGATCCCATATGTATTGAGGACAAAAAATTCAAAACAAATCGTGTATAGGGAAACTGACTAGGTGCTGGTAAATCAACTTGAACACAGGAAAGATGTGCAAAGAAACTTGATGAGAGCTGGAATTTAACCTGCGACCTCTGCTTTACTGTACCGGCACTCTACTACTGAGATCAGTTAGTAGGGCGCTGGTACATTTATTTAGATGTCACAGGTTTGAGTCCCACTCTATTCAATGTTATTTGCACATCTTTCATATAGACACTTTTTTAGATTGATATTGTTCCATATTCTTACAACTAGCATTTTCCTGACCATTTGACTTTAGTTATTGATGGAGAAAGTCTGTTCATCACCCCCGTGATGGAATCACACTTTTGCAGGGCCAACACAGGTTATCAGTATCTATCTGTCACCAGACTTGAACATAAGTAAAATGTACAGGTTGTATCTAAATGAGCATCATAACAGTAGCAGAAAAGCTTCTCTAGGCTTCTACTCAAAAATCTTCAAAAAGATGAAACTAAAGTTTCACACACCAAAAAAAAAAGATCTGTGCGGTGTATGTGAGGCATACAGAAAAGGGTCAGAGGAAGAAAGAAAACGAATAGGTTTCGAGTATGAAAAACATATCCAAGAAAAATCCAAATCTCGAGAACTGAAAGATGAGATGAAGAAGAATGCAATAGCAAATCCTAATACGTTTGTCGCATCGGTGTTTGATTTGGAACAGGTTTTGTGTTTGCCTAAATCAGGCAGAGGGGAGTTGTTTTACAAACGTAGGCTATCATGTTACAATTTCACCATTTGCTTGGTGATGTCATAATTTCTTGAAGTCCAGTCACAGTTCTGTAAACCAGGTTCAAAAATTAAATTGAATGCATGTATTATTATGTAGTCAATGTTACACATACCGCCTTTTATTATCTTGTTGGCCTAATCACTCATGAAGATTTACATTTTAATGGGTTTGCAGGGGCAATAAAAAGCTGTTTATTATACTATCGTTTATTTATTAGAATGACCTCGTGAAACAATGGATAATGCAAAAACAAAGTGCAAACTTAAGCGCACGTTCTGACTTGCGCATGCGTATTGTGGATCGGCCGCCACGCGTGACAAGGGAAAGTGTAATATGCTCTTTTCACAAACTGACGTATCTGCATACGCCACTTACGCGTTAAACGAGAGGATCGAAAAGAAAATTCCACATACTGACTTTTCACTTTGACAAAACAAATTCTCTAAAACTGCAATGAAAAAACAAGAAGGAAAAGTAGCCATCGACTTTCTGGTGCTGGAAATTAACGAACGAAAATGCAACCATTTTCAAATCGATTTTTCTCACAACACTGTGAACTTCAGATACGTCGGTTCGTGGTACGATCGACGATATGCATGCTTTGCATATCAGTGCACTCCCCAAGAATCGACTGGTGAGTCTCCGAATATGATGATGCTGGGGAGGGAGACCAGGTTGGCAGTGGACTTGGTAATTGAAGGTTCTACAGTGGAGGACCCGGTAAAAACAGATTTTGCACGAGGGTTGAGGCAGAATCTGCAGGAGGCTCATAGCAGAGCTAGAGAGTGCCTCAAACAAAGTGCCAGGCATCAAAAGCGGAACTACGACCGCAAGGTGCATGGAGGAGGGCTGGTGGAAGGTCAGTTCGTCTGGCTTTTCAATAGGTCCAAGACGAAAGGGAGGTCCCCGAAGTTAGAGCTTCGCTGGGATGGACCATTTCTGGTGGTCAAGAAACTCTCTGATGTAACTTAGAGGATTCAACGGAAGCCTGGAAGTAAGGCTTTTGTAGTTCATGGAGACAGGCTCAAACCATACACTGGCGAGACCCTAAAACCATGGCGATATGAGCCAAAGGTGATTGCGGAACCCTTGATGCAGGAAATAGCTAGGGGTCCCCAATCTATTGGGTTAGAGCTTGTACACGATGGAGTGAGTAAGGTTCGTGGAAGAAGTGATGAGCCTCCTGAGGCTCAAACAGTTGGTCCTTCCGGATACAAGGACGAGAGCAATGGCCCGACACGAGCTCCCACAAGGTACCCTCAGAGGGAACGCCGGCTCCCGGCACGATATAGGGAGGATTTGGGGAAACTATAAATTGTGTTAAAAGTTCCTCAGGGGGAGAGATGGCCTATAATCCCAGGGTAGTTTGAGGAATTAAATTGATGAGGATGCTCTTAGGTGTAGGCGAGACCTCATCAGCTGGGAAGGGCCCAGCTGAAGATGAAAAGGCCTCTCACTCAACGGTGAGCAACCTGTCTCGTGTGAGCCGTTCATCAATATCCCCGATCATTCGCTTGACTGGGAGGCCCCGTTCCATTCTCGACCTAGTGAGGAAAAGACCTCAGGCTGCAGGTTCCACAGGGAAAAGTTCCGGCCAAGGGACAAGCCAAGAGCCGACAAAGACAGCTACCTTCGAAGAAACAGGTGGAAGTCCCACAAGAGAAGCTTTGATTTCACTCTCCCCAACCCCCATATCACCTCTGGTCCGCTGCCCAACAGGGGAGTCCAACGAGCAAGAGAGTCCAGCCAAGAACACAGACGCTGAGCACTCGACAGTGTCTGACCAGCCGCAGGTTCCTCATAGTGTACCAATCTTTCGCCATGGGGGTAATCCTTGCTCTATTCTTGAACTGATGAGGAAGGAGCGTCAGACTCCCGAGTAACCCAAGTCAATGATGCCCATGAGCTCAGGTACAGAAGCCAGCCCAGAGCATGAGGAGAAGACTGACAGAGACGAGGAAGGGAAACCAGCGAAGAGAATGAAGGTTGCAACCATAGAAGAGAAGATCTTCCGCAAAACCTTCCTCGATGGAAGGCTAAATCGAGAAGAAGTCCACCATCAGGCATACCTGAGACCTGTCGATGCTAATGAGTATCTCACAGTTGCAGAAGACAGCACTTAGTTTTTATTTGCTTCTACCTTTTGTCTATGACTAGCAAGGAAAAGCACTTTGTAAATATGTTTCGCTTGTGTTACAGGTTAAAGTTAACTTATTTCTTCAGAGTATTTTGAAATTTGAAGTGTTGAGGATCACTAAAGGTTTTGGTACTAATTAAAGTTTATTTTTATGTCAGAAAAAGAGGACGTTTTAATTGTATGAATAGCAGGAGAATTTTGAGGTATATTATGAACTTAGTGGAGAGTGTGCTTGTGAATAAATTATGCTAATTGTAACGAGGTTTATTAGGTAAACCTCAGGTTTGTTTTGTATGAAGTGAGTGATTTCCACATTGTGTAAGTAATGTATATCTGTACTTATAACTGGTGTGAGGTTTATGGACCTCATGGCAGGAGTTATAACTGTATAAGGTTTATTGATCTTGTTGTTTTAATTGTATAATAGAGCCCTGTTTCTTATAGTTTTAGATTAAGCCATTTGGCCCGGGACCGATCAAGCTTAGCTGGGGTCTGTGTGACGAAACGGGGGTAGGTATGAATGCCAGGCTAAGTCATGAATTATTAAGCATTGTGTTGACCAATCAGCGTTGCGTAGAGGACTAGGTCTGGGCGCTTGCGGCGTGCTTAGAGCGCGCACAATCAGTTGGTGAGTTTTGCTGCTGGGCCGCAGAGTTGCAGGATCGTGGAGGACGCTGTCTACCGTTCTATGCTGTGAATGCGCGAGGTATAGCGTGGACGCTGCACCAGGGGCGCTGCGTGTAGTGACTATATCTGGTAGGTTTAGTAGCGAACCGTATTGGGTCTAGATTACTTTAGTGATAGAGCTGAGTGTCGTGAACCTAGGCTGGGAGCTAGTGGTCTTTGCTGTTGGATTGCTTGTCGTCTGTAAGCACTGATAGTGGGGTGACGGCTGGAAGGCAATCTTGTCATTGTGCTAGCTAGCCTTCAGGTTTACTTGATGTACTCAGATCGCTGTGAGGGTAATTTCCCTTTCGTTAGATCGACCCCCTTTTGCATGACACTGTGTTTTATTTGTGTGAGGGCTATCACTATTTAGTGAGGTAACCCTTGGGTTGTAGACTAGCTGTGTTTACGTTAGTCGGGTGGTTAGTTAACCACGTGAGGCATATTGTATTGCCTTGTGAGGTGTATTGTGTCCATAAACCTTGTGTGATTTATATACCTTATTGATTTTTATTGCAATAAATCAAATACTTGATTATTGTCCTTGGAAATCCTGTGTCACTGTGAGGCTTATTTGGGTTTCCCTGTGTTTCATTACTGTATTGCCAGATAAACCCAGTCTTTCCTAATTGGTGGTAAACTTCCACCCAACGAACTGCCCCTAGGCTTAGTCCGCCGTTCGTTAACTGATATCCCCCCTTGTGTCAGGGTAGCCGCTCACCCTTGCTCAAGGTTAATAAATATATGTGACCCAGCGCGAGTAAATGAGGCGTATTGCGGCATTACCGAAATGGCTGTACATGCAAAAATAGGCACGAGGGTCTAAAAAGTCGATTTTTTTTAAGCAGAAAAACGTACCTTGATATGTCTATTTTCCTGTGGTGTCTTTTTGTCCGGTAAATTTTGACGATAAAATGTGTTTTTATTATGTTTTCTGAGGCATGTCATGACCAGAGCTTATCCAGTTTGGGAGGATTTGGCCGATAAAGAGCTCAATAATAAGTGTTGTTTGACGGCTCGTCGTAAGCGTTACGAACGTCCAAGCACGCAATTCTTGGCACCGTTGCAAAGGAAATTTCCTGATCTATAAATATAATCAGGTCAGAAGGTCAAGAGTCACCTCTAGGCCAATGAAACAAAGCGAAAGTTAATGTAAACAACCTTGATGTTGTTGCCATGCTGTGCCATAAAGTTGCGCGTCATTGGTTGATTTTGAACATGTGATTGGTTAATGTATGCTGATGTCATTTCTGCGCTCGCGCAGTTGACACAAAACACACTGCGCTTGCGTAATTTTATGCACATTAGGGTCTTTAACATAACAGTTTCCCACGGCCGCGGTCAGCCACGAGAACGGTTTTTGTCAATGACTGATCGCAGTCTAGTCATGGATTCTCAGGAAAAGCGTATATCGGAGCTGCTTAATAGTATCCAGGGCTGCAATTTACACGCAGCAGATGAAGACGGTGCCGAGTGGAAGAAACTTATTGGCGATTATTTCATACACAATACATCGAGCGACTCTGAATCTGAATCTGATTATGATAGTGATACCGAGAACGACGAGGCGAACGACGAGCGCGAGGCGAACAGTGACACTGGTGCTGACGACGATGAACGAGAGATCGAGAACGATCAGCATGACGAGGTGCACAGCTTACATGTACCAAATCCGCAAATCCCACTTGTGTGTTTTGACATTGACGATGGCAACACCAACACTGACCAAGAGTTGCATGTTGGAGAAAGAATTGCATGCGAGGAAGCCAACAATTCAGTCAGTGAACATTATGAAACTGAGAAAAGAAAAGTAGAAAGCTTTAAATGTGCCTCCAAAAGTGAAGCATGTCATCAAGCCTTCAGCAGTGAAGCAATTCTGGCATCGCGTCTGGAGCTTCGTGTGTTTAACGAAGGTAGCCTACATTGATTATCGAGAACCTACACTTGCACATTATTCTTTGGTTGTAACTTGTATAATGCTTTGGGCGATTTTATTTTATAAGCCATCTTTTCTTTTGGGTTTGATTTCTTTCAGATTCAATTCCATTCATGTATCTTGTTTTTTTTGGTGGGGGGGGTTCGAGAAGGGTGCAAGGGCACTGTATTCTACCCGAATAAAAATGGCTTTGTCTTAGTCTAGAAAAAAAGTTTCATAAATGCAAAGCATATTGAAGGCATTTCCGTTGATGACTAACGCATTATTTCATTTTCTGAGAGTTGATATTGACTTAAGCTTAGCCAGGCATGCCAGGAATGATGAACTGATTTATTTTTTGCATACTGTTGTTTCATTTTGGTTAGATCCAAAATCCATGTAAACTATGTAGGCTAGGCTGAATTTGTACATCTATTTCATAGAGTTATTGAACTCAGACCTTGTGAATCCTAGCCTAGCTTTCTTCTAATCGCCAACAGCTTACATTACGACCTTGGAGAATGCTGTCGCTGGCTAAAGATCTCCGAAAATTCAAAATGTAGAGTTCACAATGTAAAAAGCAATCATATCTGATTTCTGAATTTTGAAACAAGCTATGTTGAAATCTGTAAAAGTTTTGCAAGTAAACTACTTTAGCTCATCAGCTAATCGCCCTAATCCTTTCTGAGAAGACACCATAAAGGCTGCATGATTATTACGCAAGTTCAGCTTGGAACTGTATTGACCTGTGAATAACTTAAAAATCTAACCCATTATGTAGGGAATAGAATTTTGAGAGACAGACTTTGTGTGCTTTAATCTAAATTTATTGCCATAGCTCAGGTACCAATCTAAGTGACTTCTGCTCTAAATATTCCGTTTCAGCTGAGAAGGACTTGCTTGTGATGGGGGCCATCCAGGGACATACAAACCGCTCCAAAATGACGACAGCACTCAAACATACGCCTTCAACCAGGAAGCGTGCCCACACTGAGTACTTTGTTAGAGGGAAAAAAGTGTGCCGAGAACGTTTCATGTTTATGTTTGCGTGAGTAATTTGATTAAATCTGCTAAAAACTGTTGTCATACTTTGCATTACTTCTTTTCATAGCATGTACAAAGTGCAGAAATGCACACTTGTTTGGTGAAAACATTTCCTTGTTCAGCATATTTCATCCATTCTTCCTCCTTCTCCTTTCCGTGTCCTTTATTAACCCACA
Source organism: Acanthaster planci (assembly GCF_054643075.1). Taxonomy (NCBI): domain Eukaryota; kingdom Metazoa; phylum Echinodermata; class Asteroidea; order Valvatida; family Acanthasteridae; genus Acanthaster; species Acanthaster planci. Next base: position 11,982,304 of record NC_141786.1, on the reverse strand, counting down.
CTCTCCCTTTCCTCATCTGTCTCTCATTTTGTTCCTCGTTTGAATAACTTTTGTCTCTACCTGTGTATTTTGCATTTTTATAAATTCTTTCAGCATTAGCAAAAATAAACTATCAGCAGTGCAAGCGCACTACCAGGAGAATGGCATCAGCTCTAGAATCAAGACTACCAAGAGGAAACAACGTAAATCAGCCCTGTCATTCGAAGATATCCAACGGATCGTGGTGTTCTTGCAGAACTACGCCTCAACGCATGCTATAATGCTCCCAGGCAGGGTTCCAGGCCACAAAAGGGACGAGATCCTCTTGCTGCCAAGCAATACTACAAAAGCCAGTGTACACCGAGTGTACAAGAACATCATGAAAACGGGTGGTAAGTGTTGTTAATGCCAGCGATTCACAGTACTGTGCCACCAAGCATCACTAATGCCTTTGCCAATCACAGTGCACATTTGCATTGTTTGAACACGATGACACTACCTGAATGTGCATTGTGATCAGTCAATGAGTTACAAATGCTTTGTGGCCCAGTATTGTGAAGCGCCCATATTCTGTGTAAAATTTTACCTTAGAGGAGTTGAACTAGTATTACTTAAGACAGGCAACTACATGTACATGTAGCACTATCAGGTATTCGACACAACTACTACACTCAACGTCCTAGGCCATATTTACATCCATGCATGACACATTCTCTCATTTTGCAGGATACAGAGTTGTTGCCCCTACATCCTTCAGGGACATCTGGAGGGAGCTGTGTTCGCACATTATCATCACCAAGCCAATGACAGACCTGTGCCCCACGTGTCAAGAAAACAACAGCTCCATCATAAGGTGACCTGCCAGGGTGATCATTGTAATAACAAAATTTACATGTTTAGTCCTGATAATACATGCACTTTGATTGCAAATAAATGTACATGAAATTTTTTCAAAGTTTACCATCACTACTGCTGTTACGAGGTCAGCGAACATGAGTGAAGAAGAAAAGGGAGAAAAGCTGAAGGAGCAAGAGAAGCACCTTCTGACGGCTACCAAGCAGCGTTCCCACTACACGTCACAAGTTCAGCAAGCCAAAGCAGCGCTGGATGGTCAGCGCTTTGATACTGCAGACAAGTCATCACCCCCTGCAACTGCACACTACTCATTTGACTTTGCTCAGCAAGTTCACTTTCCCCATAAGCCTCTTCAACCTGGGCCGATATATTTCCTAACGCCTCGGAAGTGTCTAATATTTGGTGTATGTGCTGAAGCCATCCCGCAACAGGTGAGTCCTCTGAACCTCTGGTAAACTGCCATCAAACGACCCTCCAAGGGTAAGCCATTAAAATGAAACTCTTCTTTGTTCCTGTGCAACAAGCAAGCACTTTGTGCCTCAATTTCTCGATGAAAAAATATGGCGACTTAAACTTTACAAATCGAAGTCAAGATATCTTGTGCTCCTTGCTTTTTAAAGTTAGAACGTAACTAACACAACCATAAACCAGAAAAACCCCAGACTGGTTTACAATGCCCTTTTCTCAAAAACTTGGAACGAACCTTGGCTTGTAATGCCGATCTAGATTATGGGCTTATGCATGTCTATACATGTATGTTATTTTCAGATAAACTACCTGATGGGTGAGAGTTTTGTCATTGACAAGGGATCCAATCTGGTTATCAACCTCCTTCACCACTTCTTTGGTCAACACAGTTTGATGGAAGCATCGGTTAATTTACACTGCGGCAATTGTAGTGGCCAAAATAAAAATAGGTTTCTTCTTTGGTACATGCCATGGCGGGTGATCAACAGCCACCACCACTCCATCACACTCAACTTTCTCTTGACTGGACACACCAAGTTTGCACCGGATTGGTGTTTTGGTCTGTTGAAGAAACGTTACCGTGTGACTGATGTGTCCAGTCTAGATGAGTTGTGTGATGTTGTGCGCACAAGTTCACTGACCAATCTTAATGTACCCCAATTAGTTGGGAAGGAGGATGGCAGGCAGTTTGTTCCTCAGTATGACTGGCACTCATTTCTTGGCCCCTACTTCAAGACTCTTCACGGTATCAAGAAGTATCACCACTTTAGGTAAGGAATTCTAAAAGTTAAAAAACATTGATAAGATCCTCAAGATACTGTAGCAGAAACTAAAAGATTCTAAGATTCCTTTTAGTGTCTGTAAGAAATGACTGTCCCTAGAGTTTTGCAGACTTAACAGCTCTATGTGTCAGCAGAAACCTGTGGAACTCCTTGCAAGAAGGAATTCATTGTTTCCAATACATATTTAATTTTGGAAAACAGTATCAGATTTGGCTCATTTTGCAGAGAGCGGCATCTGTATTGACGATGATTTTTAACTTGAACCAGTGCTGCAAATGTTTTGATAAATCATTATTTACATGTCTGTTGAGAATGAAATAATTTACAATACATTTTTTCCAATTTCTTCCTTCCCCTGTTCCAGATTCACGTCAGATGCACCAGGCTGCGTGTATGTCAGAGAATTCGCCGACTCAGAGGAGGAGCGTTTTCATCTTCTCAAGGCCAATGCAGTGCCTCCTCGTGAGTTGCCACAAGAGAGGGGCATACCTGGGCTTTCTACAGCCAGACAGTGGTACCTCTACAACAACATCCGTCGGTTTTGCTCTGATTCTACCAAGGATATCACATGTCCCCTTCCAAGTTTGCCGCGACCACAGGCTGTACCCGAGGAGTAAATCCAGTGAGCAGTCCAGCATCTAATGCCAATCTAGTGCCAAACATTTTTGTTTCTACCCAAAATTGTGTACATGTATCTTATTTTAAATGAGAAATATATAATTATAAATACAATTGAAATTCTGCCATAGGTGACTTACTGGTAATCACACAACAGTCATTTCTTACAGATATTTGCTTTCACAGGGATGACTCATTTCCTAATTTTGACCAAAATCCATGTTTTGTGACCCATTTGTAATGTTATTTTAACTAATTTAATTTGTGCAATACGTTTTCCATATTAAGGAAAAAATCCTCTGTGTGTGTATATTAAATGTGGTGTGCAAATGTTTAAGAATGTGCATGGTCTCTATGGAGTTCTGAATGTAAACAGAATTTTACCCAAAATGGCTCTTTTTAAGTGAGAAAGTTATAAATATTGCAATTCACGGCAAATTTGATTTACTTCATTAAATTCAACTTTTGGTTATCATACACCCTGCTCTTATCTAGTCATTGCTTGCAGCTCATTTGCTTTCTCGGAAATGACTCATTTCTAATTTTCGACAAAAAATCGTGTTTTTTAACCCATTTTAATGCTATTTCAGTTATTTAATTTGTGCAATATGTTTTCCAAATTAAGGAAAAACTTTTGCTATGTGTGTGACTTAAGTTTGGTGTACATATGTTTAAGAATTAGCAAGGTTGCTATGGAGTTCTGAATGTAAACTATAATACAACAAAGATTAAATGTTGCCAAAACTTTAACAGCCTGTATCTCCTTAATTTGATTTTTGAAATGTCAGTGTCATGTGACCTAAATCCAGCTGTATCTTCGTAACCGTGTATCCTATGAAGATGACTGAGGTACCATTTTAATCCTTAAACCATGCCCAACATGATTATATAAAAATCAAAATTTTCATTTTTAGCTCAAAAAGCCTCATTTACTCGCGCTGGGTCACATATTCGCCTACCAGGATGATCAGGTAAATGTAATGAATGTAATGATGATGGATTTTACATGATACTTAACCCATCGCTGACTGGAGATGGCAAAAGCCGCCGTGAAAACTGAGATTTCACAGTTTTATGTGGAAGGAATGTGGAAGTGTGTATAGAGCCGCATGCCACCGAAAATGAGCCTTTTCACCGTGTAAAAGGAAGCGTGCAGGGCACGCAGGGCCATTTACCGAGAATGAGCGGTTTAGATATTGCTATGGTGGAATTTTCCTTTAAAATATTACTATCTTTGTCACATTTTTCCTTCATTAAAATATGTCATGGAAACATTTGCTGTCACTTTTTCACCAGAATGATGATGGCAAGTGCAGACCAGCAGTGTGTGTCATCATGGATGAGAAAAGTCTACCCACATCAACATCATTCAAGTTGATGGTCGAACGGGAACAAGTGTGCTGCTGTGGCGATATTGTAACAGCTTTCGCGTGCTTTGTGAGTGCTTTCTACGTCTTTCATTTGAAGTACCCTGTAACACACATCAAAACACTGGAATTCACGCAGATCGCCTTACTAGGTATTAAGGACAAACGTCCAGTTCAGAAAACGGTACTCACTTTGATCTCAAGGTTGAACAAGTTCACACAAAAGAATGAGGATTAAGATGCCCCAACCCAGTGACCAGAGTCAACTTGTTTATTGTTGTTACTTGTTAAAAACAAGTTTTAATGTTTGTAAGTTTTAAATACAAGTTTTAAAATTGGGTGGCGCGGCAGAGATCTATGTCGGGAACTGGGGGTATAGGGTTCTGTTAATGGACATGTGTAGTACTTCAGGTTTGGATAATGATATTAAATGTGAACTAGGTAAGGTTTTCGGTAACACCATGTACAAGGAAGAATCTCTCCTTGAGTGTGTGGTTCTGAGAAGAACTAGTGGTGAACACTTGACGTTACAAACAGTATCATACGCTTCGGAACATCGTGATTCTTCCTTGTACATGGCGTTACCACAAACCTATCCTAGTTCAGTACCTCCACCATGCATAACTTCATTGCATACATACATGTACAGTCTTGATTATGTTGTGAATTAAGATGTCTAAGAGTTTATTAATAGAGCAACTAAAGAACTGTCATTAAAACAAGTTTTAAAATTATGTGACATGTGGCGGAGATCCTTGTTGGGGACTGTGATGGGGGGTATGGGGTTTGGGGAATAAGGTGTTGTTTGGAAATGACTTCAACTTGAAAAACGGGGGGGGGGCTTGCTGACACCACAAGGCAGAATGGCCTGTACATGCTTGCAACTTCATCCACATGACAAATTACCAGCTTTTGATTTTTACTTAATCTCTAACTTTCAGTGTGATTGATTTTACCTTGAATGTCAAATCCTTATTTAAAAAAAAATTATTAAATCATTCGTCCTTCGGTCAAAAAGGTTAAGCATAACCACCACCAGGGATATCGGCTCATGGGCCACACACGCAAACCATTTCATAAGGATCCTCCAACCGAAGGTCTTTTGATGAACACGTGTAGCACATGAGGTTTGCAGAATATTACATACATCATGTACATTGCATTTTGATGTAAAGTCCTCTACCATAATATATGTACTGGAATATTATACAAGTTCATTTTGCCGTATCAAAATGCATTTCTAGCATATGATAGTATGGGTTGATGTTTTATTGAGATGTAAAAAAGTGGGAAAGATTTATTCAAACCTCATTAATTTTGAGATAATAGAGACTTTTTTTGGGGGGTGCTATTAATCCATTCATTTGTTTTGTATGTAGCTAATACAGGAGAAAGATTGTAGACGCTATTTCACAAATGAGTGGAACTTGGTTTTAAGGGAATGGGCACCACATAAATTCAGAGATAGTTCACTGGCTCAAGAGAAAACAATTTTTAAATGTTGTGGTTATGGACATAAACTGTGATATTTTATTTAAACCTCAACATAAATGTATATTGTTGTCATTGCACTTGACATGTTAATACATGTAAATAAATGTACATATACATGTTATTCCAGTGTACATATAAGAAACAAGTTTGAAATTTTGAAATGTATTTCAAATTTGAACAATGTTAATATACTGTATTATTAAAGTGTGATGTCAACTTCCAGACTTCAATTGAAATATTGAGTCCTGTGTTGTTTGTTTTCATTTCTGGAATTGCGTTCAGTGTGACCAACCAACATAGTTTCAGCATAGTTCAATTAGTCAGAAGACAAATTAATTCTTTTGCATTACTAATTAATTTTTGTGCATTACCAATTAATTTTTGTGCATTACTAATTAATTTTCGTGCATTACTAATTATTTTTTTGTCATTACTAATCATTTCAGAAATTAGTCAAATAAGACACTTTTTCATGACTAATTATAATAAGTCAAATTGCTGGTATATGACTACTTATTTATTGGTCAAATAAAACAGTACCCATGACTATTTTTTATTAGTCAATGGACTAAATAAAATTTTCAGTGTGGGTCAGAGCACTTGTGCCCACAGTCGGCTCTACACACACATAACACACACGTGCTGGCGCTCAGCGCTGCATGCATAAGCCATGCGTCGCTATCGCTGTCGTGTTTTGACACAGCTCTGCTTCGACGATACTTGCCTACAATACAAAATGTAACATCCATTTTCCCCCCTCTCTGTCACCCTTCAGTACACATGATACAATAATACAAATGTATTGTTCTGGGTTGAGAGTAAATTGAATCACAAAACCAGCAATGTAAATGTTCATAGTTGAACGTAACATTTTATTGCATTGTTAACCATGGAAGTTCCTACCTCCATGTTGTTAACCAAAACTAATGCAGCAGCTGAACTACACTGCTGTTCTGGGCAAGTTTTTTCCTGTAATTTCAATCAAGTCACAAATCATTAAAACAGTAGCTCGTTAATTATCAGTGAATTATGACATTAATTTTGGTCAATTTGCATGCATTTGCACACATACCGGTAACTACCCAGTTTGAAACAAGTTTTAGTGGTGGGGTCATTTAAATTACCAAAGGAAGACTCCACCCAAATTTCATACCAATATCTCATTCGCTTTTCCAGTTATGGCAATTTTGTATATTGATAAGGTCTAATCTGCATAATCTTGACTTAAATATTGACAGTTTTGCATTAAAGTCTGTATTTGCGGTCCCATATCTCACAGAATATATGGCAAGTGAGTGTGCAATTTTTTTAGGTGACGAACTCTCTAGCGTCTTTCATTTCCTGAAACAAAATAGACAAGGATGCATTACTTTTCAAGTTATTTCGATGTAAAAATGGCAGAAATATGGACAAGTTCAATGTGTAGACAGTTGATTGGCATCACAAATTGACACAGGCATTTTTGTGCTGTCCTCACCACTCTAGTTGGTTTGCCACACAATGATACTCATGGAACTGTGAGGTACAGTTGTTTGGCAGCACAATCTGTACTCTGATATCTCCCTCCAGGGGTAGTTAATGCAGTGCACAAAATGGCACAGCTGTGCATTTTTGTGCTGGTGACCGACTGACCCAAAGAGTGACTCTTGCATAGGAGGGTTAAAAGTTAAGTGACCAATTGGTGCAGATCAAGAAAACTCTGAGAGACAGTTTGTAATAGGTGGCATCGCCAAGGGTGTAGGGACATAGTTTAGACATACATGTACATGCAGGCCTATTAAGCAAAATTCTTGCACTGTTAGATTTAGAGTGGAAGCCATGGGCAAAATCATGGGGCTGAAATGTTGCAGAAAACCCTCATGACCACCCCTGACTGAATAGATGAAAAACGTTCTCACTTCTCAGCGCATGGTCAAGGAGTAAGAAATGCCAGTGGATTCTTCAACATTTCTAGGTGCTTGATCGTATTGCATTTTCTCCCCTTAATAAATGTCAGTCCCCCACCACCAAAAAGAGGCTACTGTAGTTACATCACTGTTTGTATTGGAGTGAATATGGACTGGTCCAGTTAGTGCCGCCCTTGTGCACATTGACCAATTAGAGCCACATAATTTATTTTGTATGATAGTTTGTAATTGAACTGTTTATTCCTTCAGTATTGGACGTCCCCACTTGACACGTAAGCGTGCTTTTAGGAGGCATCCACCGCTCAATCCCCCAATAGCTATCCTTCTCATTGTCATTACATTTTCTTAATGTTAATGAAGCGACACGACGATCGGGGATGCCCCGGGTCGAACCCCTCCTTAAAAGGGATTCAGGTCTACAGCATCAAAGGGACCCAACAGTCACACACTTGATATGTTACATCAGAATTTTATTCGCTGACCAGGAATTCCCAAGGGAAAAACACCCTACAATGGCACAAAGTAGAAAAAATAAAATCGCTATGACTTTTCCATAAATAAATTAATAAAATAAAATTCCACTATTGATACATATGTAATGGCACACACAAAATAGTTTCATGTCCCTTGACATCTCAAACCGGGCAATAATTAATGTATAGTTTCCTCACCCACCGTGACGACCACTGAATTTTTAAGTCAATGTGCACAGGAGCGACACACCGGTACGTACGGCACACTATAGACTGTGAATTCAATGTGTTGACAGAGAGAAATTTTAAGGCCCCCCGACCAAACAAAACTTTCCATTGCTGTGGCCAGGTCAATTGAGGGCGCTGTGCACGTGACAACTCATTCAGTGTACTTTATTAAATTAGTGCATTGTTTTAGTTGCCAGTCCAGAATCCCTCCGTTGATCATCATTATTTTATTCTGCCACAGCGAACTGGAACCCTGGGTACCCCCTTTGACCCCAGTACCCCGGCATACCCTGGTAACATTTGGCGACCTTGCCAGCACAGGGCAGACTGATGGGAACGGCGAGGGCCTGAGCATGCTGATACGTAGCTGAGGGAGTAGTTTGACCATCGCAGTTACACCAGGAGTCAGTTTAGCAGAATGACGGCCGCCAAGTCACTCATAGAGTTTGAAAAGGAGGTGAAGGCAGGGCTGTACCAGCTGCAAGAGCAACTGGTGGAACTAGTCAAGTCTTTGGACATTGAAGATGGCACTGCTGGAAAAGACCAACGAGGACTCATCCGCCATATCCACCGATACCTTGACAGTTCGGAAATCGAGGAGAGGGATGATGGTGGGTTGGCCCTCTTCAAGGTACTCAAGACAAAGCTCGATGGCCTAGCTACCCCTACCAGACTCTGAGAAAAGTGGAGGAAAAACGACCACCTTGACCGTAACCGAAGCAGCACTGAGACGCGACTTCAAAATTCTGGGGCAAATCGGATCAGCAGGCCAGCCAGATAAGCTTTCCTTCTGCAGTTTAGCCCGAAAAAATTGAAGATGGGCTACAGAAGGGCTTCTCCCATCGAGAGATAATCTCTTCGGTGACCTGTGCAGTTACTCAAGGGTTACCATTACGAAGCTACCTGGAGGGACGAGCGGAGAATACCTTTCCCCAACTACGTCGAGTCCTCCGTGCCCATTTTCGGGAGAAGGATGCCATTGATCTGTACCAGGAATTGGCTGCAGCAACCCAGCAGCCACGAGAATCGGCTCAAGATTTTGTTGTCCGTGCCATTAGTCTGCGTCAGAAAATCCTGTTCGCCAGCCAAGAGGACCAGTCCACACTACACAACGACCAAGAACTTGTCAAGAACACTTTCCTGCAGAGTGTTTGGACGGGGTTAGCCCCAAATCTCAAGGGAGAAATGAGGCAATATTGGGAAAAAACCCAAATCACTGACGAGGAGCTACTCGAAGGTCTGAATGTGGTGACTAGTCTGGAGGAGAAGCGTCTTCAGAAGCGAGCGTCGAAAGTTAAGGTCAGCAGCATCGCTTCTGATGACTTGCAGAATCCTGATGGTGTGGAGAATTTGGTCAAGGAGATAAGGGAGTTGAAGGCATCGATTGCAGTACTGCAGCAGAACAAGGATCCAAAGAAACAAGACAGACATACCAGAAACAGCAGAAAGCGTCCATCCTGTTCCCGGTGTGAAGAAGCAGGAAAGCCAGAGGGTGCAGTCATTGTTTCAAGTGTGGAAGCACCGAGCACTATGCCCGTGGATGGCAGGGAAACGACAAACAGCTACTCCTGAGGGACGAGAAGTAGCTAGCAAACCAGTAAAGTCCCTAAGATGTTTTGGATGTGGGAAAAATGGATTTGATCAAGAACATGAAACTTTGTTTAGACTGTCATGATACTTCGTACTGTTCCAAGGGTTGCCAGCGCAACAACTGGAGTGAGCACAAGAAAAATTGTTGTCAGTTGCAGGAGTTAAATCGTACAGCTCATGCCGGGAAAAAGAACTGCAACAGAACTATGGTATGTCATATCACACCAAAACACCACGACAACCTCATAAAACTAGTCGGCCAAAAATGCATGGTCCTCTGCACGATAGAAGGGAGGCCCTCTGGGGTCTTGTGGGACACCGGTTCGCAAGTGGCCATGGTCTCTCAGAATTGGTTGGAGAGGAATGTGCCCGGGCTGACCTTCGGAGTACCAAGGACCTTGTTGACCCAGATTTCCAACTCACAGCAGCAAATGGGACACCCGTACCATTTGAGCGGTGGACACCTTTACGACTTACATCCAACGGTGAGGGACACACCCAGGAAATGATTGTCCCATTTCTGGTCACCAGGGATGACGTACCTGAACCAATAATTGGATATAACGTAATTGAGGAGATTATTCACCTGTCCTCCAGTGACGACAGTCTTTTGGGATTGTTGTCAGCAGCCTTTCCGAAGCAGACAAAAAGGGGGGTGACCACCATAGTTAACCTCATCCGTGAGAATAACCCAGATGATTTTGGAGTAACAAGGACAGGAAAGTCACCTCTCACCATCCCAAAGAACCGGACTATTGAAGTCACCTGTATTATTCGCACTGGTCCCCTACACTAGACAAGAGTTACGGTGTTCGAGCCGAATATCCTGGGCAATTTACCGGATGGCTTGCAGCTTGACGAGTGCATTGTCCAGCTGAAAAAGGGATCCACTAGCCGTGTGAAAATCCCAGTGAAAAACCATACATACAAAGACATCATCCTTCCGCCACGCACTTTGTTGGGACATTTACGACTGACGCGCTCAGTTTGCTCTGGTGGAATAAATCCACTACCCAGCATGAATAGTGTCACAGTTGGAGACAGTGAGAGGGATGACGCACTGACCCCAGAGAGTGAACCATCTGTGTGGGAATCATTTGACCTGTCCAACCTGAGTGAAACCCAGAAAGAAACGGCGTTAAAGATGTTGCAGGAAGAATCTTCAAGTTTCGCAGAAGCTGAGAGCGATGTGGGGTCCATCCCAGAATTGCAGATGAAGATTCACTTAACAGATGATGTCCCAGTACAGCGAACCTATCAGTCCATCCCACGAGCCCTCTAATCAGGAAGTGAAAGCCTATCTACAGGATTTGATAGAAAGGGAATGGATTGTAAAATCCCAGTCGCCTTACGCATCACCTGTCGTGTGTGTGAGGAAGAAATGCGGAGAATTGCGTCTCTGTGTAGATTACTGCGACCTCAATAGGAAAACTATTGATGACCGCCACCTGATACCTCGTATTCAAGACGTCTTAGATGGCCTGGGAGGAAACCAATGGTTCAGTACCCTTGACCAAGGCAAGGCTTACCACCAGGGGTACACGCATGAAGGTAGTCGGCACAAAACGGCTTTCGTTACCCCCTGGGGCCTACATGAGTGGGTCAGGATTCCATTCGGACGTAAGAACGCACCGGCCACGTACCAACGTTGCATGGAACACCTACTGGATGGACTCAATCACCAAATATGTGAAGTCTACCTTGACGATATAATAGTGCACAATGCAAGTTTCGAAGAACATGTACAAAATCTTCGAACTGTCCTACAGAGGCTACGGGAACACGGAGTGAAGATGAAGGCGAAGAAGTGTCACCTTTTCCAAAGCGAGGTACGGTACCTGGGCAGAATCATTAGCAGTGAAGGCGACAGACCCGATCCCAAAGAAACAGCGGCACTGCAATCCCTGAAGACAAAGACACCACAAACCATTGGTGATCTTCGAAAGCTACTTGGCCTTACGGGGTACTACCGCCGCTATTTGAAGGACTACTCCAAACGTGCCCGGCCCCTATTTGCACTGATCACACCAGCACTGTCTACTGAAGCCTCGAAAGCCAATGGAAGTAGGGTGAAACAGAAAAACAACATGAGGAGAAAACAAGGGCAACTTTCATCCAAGACGCCGATCCAATGGCTGCCCCAACATCAACAACTAATGAACTCATTCCTAGATGAACTATCAAGTCAACCGGTGATGAGCTACCCAGATTTCAGTCTCCCGTTCGTGCTACATACTGATGCGTTTGAGGACTTTCAGTCAAGTAAAACGTGTGTGTTTCCATTTTTATATTAAACTATTTTTAAACTTCTCCATAGCGTTTTCCCAGTGCTTATCCGAAACTTGAAATAGATCTTTCACTTTAGATTCGGTTTCCCCAGTTGTGTCGTGATAACACACCGCGATTAAAGCCTTCAACGGTTTACCTCTAGAGATCTTACCGTTTAAAACTTGGTTCAACTTATATTCTATTTCACCCGCTTCGCCGTTTTTAAAACAACTGTTGTACTTCTGCAACGTTTTTCTCGATTTTGGCGGCTTGGGTTTCCTCCAAACGGGATGCTTGTAATATCTATCTCCCATGTCTGCTGGGGTGTGCGAGGAAACCCATCCAAAAAATAGACCGCAATGTTTACACGCGTATCTTTCGTCCATTTCAAGTATTTGGTGGTTACAAGGTGGCCTCGGTTGACTTTGTTTTTGAGATCCCGCTATGTGTACTTCCTTTAGATTCAACAAGTGGCAAAGTTCCGCATCAATCATTTTATATAAGGGTTCATTTATTTAAAGTAAAAAAAAAATTTAACCCCTGTTAGTATAACCAAGGTTAAATTGATTTTCACTAACTTTTCTTTAATCAAACGCTTCCCAAAAGCATGTTTTTTCTTTAACCGTGAGCATAGCCGCCGTTACTCGGTATCTGACACTCGCTCCGCAAGAAAGTGAACCGTGGGCACCAAAATAAATATCTTTAGGAGAGATCAAAGAGACCGCGTGGCATTTTTTATTTGCAAAAAGAGCGCGATCGATTTCTTCAAATGACTTATCCACCACAGAGGCATCATAATCGATCTTAACGTACATCCTACTTTTATCGGTAAAAGCTGGTTTAACTAAGCAATTGATCCTATTGGGTATGTCGTCTAGTTTTTGAGACACTTTAAAAGAGTTACGCGTACTCGCGGTTAGATCTTCTAGCACCTCGTCCGTTAGGTTTTCAAAATAATTATAAACTTCGTCATTTACACGTAATAGCAACGATTCGGTCTCGGGAGATATATGATCAAATTTGATCTTGACCAGTAGGTTCCTCAGTACCATATTTGTAAACTGGGTTGACTCCGTAACAAGGGTCTTCGAGTCTAATCAACAGTTGTTTGTTTTGCCCCTTGTGGTGATAAGCGATCTTAGAAGAACACTTTGTAGGTCTTAAAATGACTAAATGTTTAGGATCAAAGGGACCATAGGTAATTTTTGGGTTTTTGTTGCCGGCATTTAGACGTTCGTGGTCAATTGAGACGATATATATTTGAGTTGACATTGTTCTATTTATATATATATTTTTTTTAATTTTTTCTCATTTTTATTCGGGCGGGATTTCTACTTTAATTAAATTTTCGACGTCAGCGTCGTATTTAATAATTAATCCAATTTTATATAAGTCCGCATCGAGTTTAGTCGATGAATCGGGCAGTGACTCGTTCTCTCGCGCGTGCCCCAGCTTTTTATGCTTGCTGTCTACGAGCACCACGTGATCCATTCCTTCCAACTCGACACAATTTACGCAGCAGGTGCAGTAGGTACAACCAAAACATTCAATACAATGAGCACACTCGTAACAGTCCTCGCAACTGTCCAAGGCATTTGAATTTCTGCAGTCGTATGAATTAAAACAAGCCACGCAATTTATACATCTACCGCAATCGTCGCTGGTGGAGCAGTCCTTACATCTGACGCAGTCTTGGCATTCATGACATTTGTGGCATTCTTTACAATCGGTGCATTTGCGTAAACTTTTGGAAATTAAACAACGAAAGCAATCGTACGAATCTATCAAGTCGATCGAATTTCTTGTGTCTTTGCGAAAATAACAATTCACGTTTGTAGTTTTATCTACCATTTATTTTTATGTATTTTTATTATTGTTTTTTCGGTTTTCTTTTTAATAATGGGCAAGTCGAGACTTGTTTGTGAGCGAGTGCCAGTCACGAGTTGTTTACAGCCGGGGTCAAAAGTTCAAGGTCAGTGAAGTGGAAATCCCCGGCGCTAGTCACGAGTTGTTTATAGCGAGCGGAGCGTGCGACGCCGGGGTCAAAAGGTGAGTGGGAATTCCCGGTGAGTGCGATGGGTGAAAGGGGGTGAAAAGGGCGTGTGGTCCAGAACTGTCCCTCTCCTACTACTGGCCTAAATAGAACCTTTAGCGAGGAGACAATGAGAAGGTACTGTTTTAGCCGTGGGAGAACACCCCTAAAGAATATTCTAAAACCCACGAAATCAAGTAGGGACTGAAAACTCAATCCACAATGGTATTGTTGCAAATGTATTTAATTATATACATACATTCTTTAGACGTTTGCTTCACTGAAGTTATTTTTTGTTATTTGTTCATGTAGGCCTAAAGAAATCAATTTAATTCAGATGCTAAAAACTATCAAATCGTTTCGCTGCCGTTGAAATTTCTTAAACCAAACATTCAAGTACGTTGGTGACTGTAGTATTTTTTTATCTCTTCGACGTTATTAGAACACAATGAGGTATTCACATGTCGTCTCCCTGGTCACTTCAATTGCATGCCTTGTGACAAGGAAGCCGTGGGAAACTTCAGCTACGAAACTGCAACAATATATGGGCCAAAACTGCGAAAGACTTTAATTTCAAAAATGCCTTCAGAGGAGGTGGTTGATAAATGGCGTAAAAAGCAATTCGCTCACATTTGATATCGCTCTGCCACAAAGACAACAACCTTAGCGACGAGACAACGGTTAGGCTTAATCAAAAGTCACTGCAAGCTCAAGATCAAAAGTTCGCATGAAGATGTTACTGTCTTCTCAGTTAAACCAGTCCCATGATGAGGCTACTTATGTTATGTTCCACTGAATCTGAAAAGATATTTTTTCCTTGCAACCGGGCTCCTGGACTCTGCCTGAGCGTATTTTGTCTGTGTTGTTATGGAGTGTATACAATTTCGACGAGTTTGAATTGTACTCACTGTATTTGTATTTAGGTATTTTAATGAGCTTGATATACCTGAATTGTATATTATGTAGCTCTGTATTTCATGTAATTTTATAAGCGAGAAAAATAATTTCCCTTCGGGGATGAATAGAGATTCTAATCTTATCCCTAAGTCTTCACAGTGATTCTGCATCCTTAAACCAGTCAAATAATGTTACTGTTCATGCCTCACCGAACGATGTAACAAAGAAAAACTTCTTAATCTTGGCCAAAGTGCATGTACACGTAACACATCCACCATCCTGTCTCCCCTTAAACTCTTAGGGCGTAGTTGTGTTAGTTTGTATGGTAAATTTCCATCCTTCAACAATCCAGCTATCACGACACTGTTGTGTAAATTTTCCTGCACTGTCCGCAAAGAAACATAGTGTAACGGACAATTGTATACCCCTTTTCATGTTTTATTGCCATGTTAATCTTTCGTACGCCGCCGGCGGCGCTGGGGGCCGCCGGCGGAGTGCCCTGACCTGTTTCTCTTGTGCTGGGTGCGCACCGGAAATTGGGTTCTATTTTCGGGGCGTCGTGGTTTGGCGGGCGCGGGAGGGAAATTGGAAAAGTGCCAGGGCGGCCTTGAAATTGTTATACATTGTGTTACGCTGTTTCTGTTTTTAAAATTTTTTTAGCAGTTGTTGTTGTTCTGACGGCCGTTTTAGAGGGTCGTGCACCGAGTTGGTTGATGAAGACAAATAAATTCATTGTTGGAAGTCCTGTATTCCCTCTCCTTTCCGTTACTGGGTTTTGAGGGGCAAGATCACCGAGGTGTACGCTACATTTGGTGGCAGCGGCGGTATTTTCTAGGATTTCCACTGACGCTGAAGCTGATGGCAAGTCGCATGGCGTCCACACGGAGCATCGCCGAAGCCATCGACGGAATTTCCAGGGACATTGAACGGCTTGAACGCTCCCTGACAGAGAGCTCCCGACGGGGCACGTATGGTTCCAAATCTGGACATAAAAAGCAGCGGCTTTTGTCAGAGACACCAAGCCTCTTTACGGAGGACGAGTTGGACCGGCCAAAGAAACCTCGTAGCCTGCGAAGACACCAGAGACAACTCGCTGAGGACCTTCGTAAACAGTGGCGGGCAGTGTGTAGCGAGTCAGACAGTGAAGGTGAACACCTCTCTGATGCAACTGTTTATCAGCTCCCAGTGTGTCCTAACGGGATAAGCAGCGGCCGTACGCCTCGTCATGCGGGCAGTCACACGGCAGTGCACACGGCCACCGCTATTAGCGGATCCAGTGCTGCAAAATGCAGTTGGCCAGCACCCAAGCGAGGCATGCACCGGAGCAGTACCGCGGGTAAAGGCCAGGGAGTACGATGGTGCCTCTTGCATTGAGGATTACCTTGTTCACCTTTCGAGAGTGAGTGAGATCAATGGCTGGAGTGACAAACAGCGAGCCAACTACCTGCTGGTGGCGCTGAAGGGGCCTGCATTGGAGGTCGTCTGCTCATTGCCGAAGGAGGTACTTTCGTCCTATGGCGAACTGGTAAAGGCCCTTGAACGTTGTTCTGGAACAGCAAGCCAGCAGATCAGACATCAGGCCGAGTTGACATCTCGAAGAAGGCGTCCGGGCGAGACCGTGGCTGAACTTGGGCAGGCCATCAGGAGACTGGTCCGACGTGCCTTTCCTGATAGCGGGACGACCTTCCAGGAGGACTTTGCTATCGAGATGTTCAAGAATGCTCTGGACGGTCTTGAACTGAAGCGCGCCCTTTTTCAGGGAAAACCGTCGACACTGGATGAGGCAGTAGAGATCGTGGCCGAGGCTGAAGCCTGGTGCAAAGCTGAGAGAATTGGACGGTTCAGACCCTTGACAGCAGAGCTCAACGAGGAAAAATCCCTGGGCCCCTCGGGCAATGAGGACGTAGCGGCAATGTTGCAAGAACTGTTACAAACACAGCGTCGTGGACAAGCAAAGAAGGAGAACTGAGACAGGAAAGCTACCCTGACGAAAAGGGATCGTTTCTCTTCTTTTTCAAACATGGAGGCATTTCACTTTGTATTGACGGAACCAACTCAACTGGTGCTTGTCGAATGGTCAGTGGCAGGGGTCGAGAAGCAAACACAACAATGAAGGCGATAATAGAGCAAGGCAGGCCTCATATTTGTCTTTTTGCTCTAAAAGACATCCAGGCAGGAGAGGAGCTGAGATATGATTATGGTGACAAAGATGTGCCATGGCGAAAAAAGTGACCTGGAATTTGACGAAGAAAGAACCATTTCTCGTTCCGAGAGACTCAGGCAGCAGAAATTATGCACACCTCTACTACGGGCATCAGAAGCATGCATCACTGACACCGACTATCAGGGTTTTTCGGTGCAGTTTATAAATAACTACATTGGGCGGGGAACATTTGCAACCAGGAATCTTCTGAAAGGAAAATTCTTACTGGAATATAGAGGGGAGCTGATCACCCATGCTGAAGGAGCAGCGGGCGGTGTCCCAGTCAGACGGGTGGTCACTGTAGAAGAGGAACTACCGTCGGAGGGGAGGCTGTACTTCGGAGGCAGATGGTTTTCCGCAAGCAGAACTCACACAGCTGGCCTGAGAGAATGTGAGCCGCCGGAGGAGTTCCGTCGGAGCCCTAGGGTGGACACAGCAACCGAAACGGAGGCCGTATTAATGAGGGAGGAATTCACCACGGTTACACGTGAGACGCTGGAGGAGCCATCTGGCCTGCGCACGTACAGGGAGACCGAATCAGTCGGCCTCAGAGAGCCACGAGATATTTGGTGGCGAACCTGGGACAGAGACAGTCTAAACGGCGAATAGGCCAGATAAACAAGTGACTATGCAGTGGGTAGACCTCGCTGACTGTTGTGTTCTTGTTTGATTTGGGAACCAACTTGGGGCCTAAATCAACGCTAACCAACATTCTTGCGGACACCCAGGTAGGCCTAAGCCTTTTGAAAATGAGTGAATATTAACATTGTTGTTTTGTGATGATTGTTTGACTCAATTTCTGTGTTTCTTCTAATTGTGTATAAAATTCTCCTTTTAATCAAGACAGTTGTTTTTCTAAATTGAGTGAATCTTAGAATTGTGCCCTATTCTGGAGAATAGGCTTTTTTCGTAGGAGTACAATATTCTCCTAGTAATGGTGTTCATCTTTATAAATACACATTGCGCTGTGCAATCCTCGGAGTATTTTTTTCTTTGCAGTTCTTCTGGAGTTGCCTTCCCTAACTGCAAGCGAGTTTCCTTTAAAATTTGAAGTAAAACTTAGTTTTGGATGGAAACAACGTTGAAACTGGAGCAATAATTATGCGTGTGTCATTTGTAAGGTCACTAGGGGAAGCTATGTTCGTTTGTACTCTGCTTGTATTAATGTAATGAATAAACCTGTGTATTGAGTTTTTCATTAGACTATTTGCTAGAAACGTAAGCCTAGATGTATTGTTTTGCATAAGGTAAGTTCTGCCTTTTGTAAAGTTCCGTGGTTATGGACTACGTACATGTAGTTGGCCTTGCCTTAATATAAATATTAGCATATCTGCAAACTTCAATTTAACTTTCCGACTGCTAATTAGTCATTTACTCTATACACTATGCCTTTGAGATATTTAACGTTAGCAGCTTAGCCTTACACCTTTAGAGACAACGCTTTTGTAAGTTTTCGTATGTACATGATAGAGATGTAATATCCTGAAGTCCTTTGTACACGCGAACCTTTAATCTGTATATGAACCACATGTACACTGTAACTGCCTTTCTGAATTGTAGTAGTATTAGTCGTGATCTCACAGACTACCTTCTGTGTACGTTCTCCGTTTACTTGCATTGCAGATTAAGTCTTTTTTCCCAACCTGCTTGTAATTGCTATATACGCGTCACTGAAGTATTAGGGCTCAATTCATTTCCAGTTGTCATGATATGCAAAGCAATTTATTTTTGTTACCGAGTTTTGTATCATTTGAACTTGGCCACCTAAACATTGTATGTATCCTTTGTTTATTTTAAGTCTATCTTGTGCAGACTCCACGAGGAATATAATGCGAGCCTATCTATGTACAGTACAATAAATGCCATGATGTATTGCCAGTTTGATTGGTTGCGTTTGCTTTGAGCAGAAATCAGGAGATGAGGACGCGCCTTTCTATTGCCCGAAGTGGAAATCCTCTAGGATGTCCAGGAGAGATCTCGCCAGAAGAACACCTCAATCGGCGCAAAATACCGAAGCACATAATGACAAATTCCACCCAATGCTTTCTTTAGACAAACAGGTGTTGAACCACCGACTAAAGGGGCTGATTCTACTGATAAGGACGTTAACTCCCCAAAGAATCTTTTCCTACCAAAAGTAAGGTTCCATCAGTGTCTCGGCAACAAAGTGGTCTAAAATAAAACCACTTTGAAAAAAAAGTAAAAACCAAGATATGTAAGCAATAGAGGGAC
Source organism: Acanthaster planci (assembly GCF_054643075.1). Lineage (NCBI taxonomy): Eukaryota > Metazoa > Echinodermata > Asteroidea > Valvatida > Acanthasteridae > Acanthaster > Acanthaster planci. Next base: position 11,962,911 of record NC_141786.1, on the reverse strand, counting down.
ATTCTGTACCAAAAATTCATTCAAGCAACATAGCGGGTACCTTTTTCTTATCTTAATTTGGCAAGAACGACGATCGCTGCGGGCCGTCCGTCGCTGAGCCCAGATGTTAAACCTCACTGGCAGGAGCCCCAGTTATCTCCAACAAGAATACATAAGTTCAGACACACACGCCTTCGATATTTTATCACCCTACGACCTGAATTATCATCAGAGTTCTCCCGGACGAGGAAAATTGAAAAGTAAAACCTTGGAATAGACAATATGTTTAAACGATTTAGTTTACATTTACGTACGTGTACAGCTTCATATAGTGTGGTTAGCCCACTAATGCAACTGAGGCAAAAAACGGCTGTAGGGAAGGTAACGGCCCTTCCATGAAAGCAGTTGTTAAGTGCAAATTCCAGAACTATTTCCAATACATTTTAACACTCCCAACGACAACGCTGGAAAATGATGGAGAGATATCCGATTCAAGGTAGTCAGAAAAGGGAAACCTGACCACTCAGGTCTCCATGGCGAAAAGCGTCACATAAGACTCTGTTATTGTCTAAAAACTAAATAAGAGGGTAAAAAATATGGCCCGGTGTATGTATTTGCCTAAAATGACAGATGAGCACAGTACAGTACGATCCTTGCCCAACATGGCTTTTAGCAAGACTATACGGCACCTCTACGGTATATACTGTAGGTATGATTGCCCAAACCTCACTCGCTTTGTTCAAAGTTTCAACTGTTGCAGAAACGGTAAGACATATTGTGCATGTACAAGATGCACAATGCTTTATATTTGTAATTTACAGTGAGAAAAAGGACCAGCTTAAAGGTTCAAAATGATGCTTCAAGAAAGAAATCTTTTTAAGAAAATTCACATTTGGGTTTAAATAAACTACCAGTATAACTCCTTTCTCTTGCCCATTGCAATCTTTAGCAGAGCTGAGTTAATGTGAATTAAAATAAAGGAGCTAAATTCTAGCGTCACAGAAAAGATAGACCAAAAAAAGTCATATTGAAGAAATGAATTGAAAATTCACACGTTTTCAAAGCTCTACCCAAAAGCATAATGGCCATCTAAGGTAATTATACTCTGAAAATATATGCAGCTGATAATCACTTTTGAAACTTTCCTTGAGCACTTATCTATATCGATCTCCCATACTTTAGTGCAACATCTGCACATCTGGCCTGTGTATTTGAAATGACACCGAACAGCTAATTGTAAACTAAATTGGGGACCAACAGGATTTGGCTGGGAAATACAACAGTCATTCTCTCTTCTACTGGTAGTTATCGAGTATAAATGAAAGCGCAAATCTGAAATATATTGACTATCAAGACCGTGGCTATCTCATAGCATTGCCCAACTACATTGTAATGTAAATCCGGTAGAGAGCCGTGTGGTGTGAAAAACCCGATTCGTTTTAAACTGGTGTATGATAATTTATGTAACCCGTATAAGATCAATCACAGAATGACGTCTCATTTTCGTTATAATCTAAGTGAATCCCCTAACTGTGTTGACAAGGATAAGGTGCAAGAGTAATGCCCGTGTCAACTTTCATGTAGGCCAAGTGAAAGTTCACAAACACTTCTGCTTGCTTTTTAAATGATGAGACTCGTGACTGCAAGTGTCCGAAGTCCAAAGATGCAATTGAGGAATTCAGTTGACCTAGGTGGGTACAGACCAACAAAACCGCTCAATCTAAAACTTTCCAGGTTGGTAACAGTCTGTATGGACAAGCGGTCACGCCTTTCACGATTGTGCACGGCTGACCTGCGGTGCCCCCCAGCTCTGTAGACTCGAGTCCATAAACAGAAGAAATATTGATGCAAGACAGTCACCTTCAAATCCTTTATGACTGCACGATCTTCTCACAGTGTAACAGTAAGGTTAATACATAGTAAACGAAATTAGATGTATCTAGTGGGAAAATACCCGTGGCAACAATCAGCACTGATAAATACTTTTGCCGAGATTGTGGACGTAACAGTGTATAAACTGAATGTGACATTGCTTGTCGGTTCACGTAGCTAAATACAAAAGCTGGTTAATATTCAAGAAATATTAGTAAAGTGATTTACATGTTTAAGCCAATTGAAGGAGCATTGTACGTACATTTTTGGTACTATCAATGTTATACTACAAAATGGGAAATATTTTGCTTGGTTACTTGTCAACTCCGCCTTGTACACAAAGTGGTGTAAACCCCTTAAGGTAAGGGAAACGAAAGAAAAATGTAGAGGTACGGGTTATATTTCGAGAATTTTGCCAAGAATGTAATAAAAGCTCAGAGCATCACTGTGAACACGTGAACTGTCATACAAATAATGCTACAACAGACGCATTTTATACAATCCCAGTCATCGCTTGTGTGAAATTTCTATGGCGAATATTCACGTGACCAACAGTTGGGGTCGACTGCTTGGAAAACCATAATTACTCTGGCAATTGATGTCGTACCACCAATGGTGTGTGTAAGATATCAAAACAAAAACCTTACAAATTCAGACATTACTTTCAATGTTGCCAATCATTACGATGTAATTTAACATGCATGCGTTACTGAAGTACTACAGAAATTGGATAACCTATAGGTGTAAAGTTTTACAGGAACGCTTTTATACCCTACCCTACAGATGGACAATATAATCCAATATGCGCCAGACAAACAAGGGAGACAAACCAAACGAAACAAGTGTAAATCAATGCCAACATCAAGAGTAAATAAATGGCAAGCATGAAAGCAGAATAACAGATGAGAGCATCAGATCCCGATTGATGAATTGCATAATTCTTAATCATTGACATAGTGTTCAATTGGACATACTTGTTCACCCCCATCATTTTTTATTGTACTCACGAATGTATGCTGCTAAAAAAAAGCTGGGAGTAGGTTTTGCGTTTGTTCTTGAAATATCCCAGATTAAGTGTGCGTCGCCACACCCCTCAGTGGGAGCAGGACCCATTAGATGTGTTGGATAAATATTATGGCAAGGGATTCAATAAGAAGCTAACTGTATATGATTTATCAGGCTAGAATCTTGTCTACAGATCTTGAAAGAAGGTGATCTTTGTAGTGGCTTTGTTGGGACCACCGACTTGTACAGTTTGACAGTCACTAGCTTTCATTGTTGCGGACTCGATGCATCTACTACCTTTGCTGGGGTACATCATCCTTCAGCAAACCAGCTGCTTCTAATGCACGAGGCAAAAACGGTACCTTAATTAAACTAAATAGAAGAGCGTACCTCCACAATTGCTTTTCGTCGCGCGTTAAACAGCGCGTCAGTTTCGTGCTTGTCAGCAACGAACTGAACTTACATTAGTGTGTGCAATTATTTTGTGCCTGCTTTGCGGACGTTGTACAGGTAATTACAGCTTGCAGTAGCACCAGTAGCCAATCAGCGTATCCTGGCGGTCCGGCTTCTGCCAGCTTCTTGCAGCACCTTGCGCGCCCTCTGCGTTAGCCTGAGAGTACTCAAACGTTCCTCTGTTGCGTTGCAGTAAGTGTAATTTTGGAAAGGAGCAGAATAAATCTCGATGACCAGCAGTCCAAATGATACGGACCGCCCGCTTTGGAAAGTGAGTAAATTGTTAAGGTTGCATGTCGTGCAGCCCCAAGTTAACATGGAACAATTTAAACAAGGTGATATGACAGAATCATGCAATGTTAATGAAATATTACCCGGATAATATATATATCTTAGACGATTCATGATACCAAAATTCTATTATTCTATAATACTTGTATTTGTATGACTGGTCCAAAATGTAAAATAATAAAATATGATTTTAGGGCATCCATACATAAATTGTTAGCAATGAGCCATTTACCAATTTTGTAAATTCCAAACTAAGGTTTTGACTTGCTTCATTTACATTAGTGCGCAAGGTCGTATTATCGGCAAGTGAACAGAATGTCATACTGTGGGAGGGGCACAACAGACCACCCTGGGCCCGGATCTCTGCTGGTGTTATTGCTATTTAATTTCAGTAGTAGACAGCCCAACAGCGGAGGCGACGGCAAACATGAGGAATATAAAGAAAAGAAACACAACTTAAGTTAATTGTTCCTTCTAGGTGAATGGCAGGAATTATACATGTATAATCTGAATGTATTGAAATGGCAGTTTGACCCTAAAATGATGAAATTGGAAATGTCTGGAAAACAGTTTATCTATTCATCCTTCCAAATTGATTAATTGCCAAGAAAATTAAATTCACACTGTGGACTTCCTCCTGATGGAAATAACAAAGAGTTCACCCTATTGTCATTATCCAATCCTAAAATTACATGTACATTGGAATAAAGACTACAAATCAATGTCCCTCAAGTACTGGGAAGATTACTCTTTAATTACTTTGTAGCTTAGAGATAGAATCTAATATAATTGAAGCCCATTCTTTCCAAACAATTTCAAAATTAAAGCAATAATCATCTCCAATCCTCAAGTACATGTACAGTAACTTCCTTCAATCAAATGATCTAAACTACATACCCCACATAATTACTCCACCACAGACCCTACTCAAAGTTTTGGTCTCGGCACCATTAACGTCGATATATACACGTATATGCAAACCATATTGTCTGAGCACACTGCTATAAGGCCGCCATTATTTTACCGCTCGAAAGTAACAAAACCATTTGCCCAATTTACCCATAAAATAATGTATTTATACCCTTCCCACGATGTCTAACAATTTCTCTACTCCCCTGGAGACCCATTCGATGATTTACAAGAAATTTGCAAGCCCAAGAAGAGTGAAATTTACCTATTTAATTTCAGTAGTAGACAGGCCAACAGCGGAGGCGACGGCAAACATGAGGAATGCCCCTGCTACCGCATGATGGCGCTGTTGCTACACACCAGCATACTCGCAATTATATGTACAACATGCATGACATCCCTCAATACAATCTGAGGTTTACATGTCGTTGATACAGAGAATAAAGAGTGGAGGGCCCGGCACAGACCCATACTCCACAGGTAATGACTCATTTGGTAGAATTTACACAAATAACATTGTTGTCTGTTACCAAAAGGTCCAGCACTGTTCCTCGCACACCATAATACTCAAATTTACTGATTAAAGTTTCAAAATCTTTAGAAAACTCCAGAAATACCCCTATGGAGAAATTTTGATCAATCCCCGTATACATTTTATTAATACCCTAATATACTGCTAGTTTTGAAGAACGTTTTACTTTAAATTAAAATTCTGGTTCAGAAAGAATCTTGTTATCATTAATGAAATACATTACTCTCTGGCAAGTAAGTCTTTCAAATTATTTACACATAGGCTACACAGTATTGATACTGGCCTGCAGTGAGTCCTGTTGTGGGTGGATCCCGTTTAGTAGATCGGTGTTATCAGCATTTACTCAAGCTGTCGAACACTTATTCAACACATCTGCAAGAATCTTTGCTAATGAATACATTGCCTGTTTGATAAAAGAATTTATGCCATCAGTTGGGATCCTTAAGAATTTTCTCTGTACATGTAGATGGTTTTTACAGAAAATAGAATTGTAAATGGCATTAGATAAACATGGGGATTTTATTCTTATCATAAAATCTAGTAGTGGAAAATTTCTGTAATATCGTTGTTGAACTAGTACTGAAAAGAAATCATACATACAGTATATCACTGATTGGTGTAACATAATTCCAGTCAATTGTCTTGAAATCAGTAGTAAAATTTTCGATATAAGTGTCATTAAAGGTACGTTTTACTCATTTTCTGCCGATTCTGCATATATAACTTTCTTTGAAGTTATTTGTAACTAGGAACACTTGAGGATGATCAGTATCATCAATTGTGATGAATTTTTTGCAAGATCATTGGTTAAAATATTGTCTATGAGTGTTGCTCAGTTAACACTGCTCAGTTGTCAATGGTCTCAACAGTCTAAGGGTGAGATTTTGTACACGGTTGTCAGTATCATATTCCATTACGTTAATATAAAGATCACCCGTGATGTAGCACTTTGTGTAAAGAGGAATTTTGTACACGATATCTGCACTAGGGTAAGGCCTTGATCACCTGAAATTTTAAAGGAGACAGAACAACGTCATTAAAATATAAATTGATAAATTGAAGTTGTTGCAAAAAAATGCTCCATCATCCCTACATCACAAAAAAGGATCTTTTGATTAACCACGCTAAATGCAAAAGATTTGAGGAGACTCTTTTCATTACTGTGTTGGAGTCACGTTTACAAACATAGTGAATCAAGTCCAAGTCGAATTCACTACAAAATGCACTTACAAATTTGCTGAAAAGTCCTGGCAGCCAGCAGAAACCTGTCAACAAGCACCCCACGTAGTTTCAGCGAGACATTGTTTTGTGTGCATGTGCAACATAATGTTCTTTGCCCACGTGAACTGAACATGGCTGCCCATTGATCACGGTTTTGAGCTCAGAATGTATCGGGTATCATCATCTCAAAATTGACGTTTTTCCTTTTTCATTGCAAGTGATAGGAATTTTATACCTTCTAATTTATTTTATGAAAGTATAACTTCAAAACGACCGATATCTCTCGATTTATCTGGGATTTGATTGGCGGCGTCTACTGCGAATGTAATTGATAAAAATGAAAAAATCACTAGTTTTTGAGTTGGAAAAATGGCACATTTCTCCAGTTTTACAGACCCCTTCACCCAAAAATATATGTTTGGAAAAACAAAAAATGTGCGTGGAATGAATCCCATATGGGCAAGGTGTCCTGTTAAAGAAAACGATAAGTTTTTTATGCGTTTTCAACACCTACAGTGCCCTCCTTATAATGTACATGTACGTACCGAGAAAAAACATACGTTTTTGAGTCATCAAAAACCACACAGAGGGATACCACGCCAAGGTAAAGGGAGCTGGCCCATTCATGTGATAAAAACAAATAGCCTTGTGTGAAAACACAGCACTTGAATGGTCCTTTACCTCATTTTATGCAACCCCACGGTCCTAAGCAGTACAAAGAGCTTCACTTAAGCTCATGTATCATCACACTGACTTGGAAAGACAGTTGCATTAAAGTTGTTGATGGTGTTGGGATCGTACGCAACATTTTGTTAGGTGACCAGATAATCGTCATCTATGAACTTTTCAAAGCGGTAGATAATTAACTTCACGACCCCGTTGCCATCGGGGTGTCTTGGCATACACAAGGTAAACGGGCTAGATGGTGTACTGCATTCATGCTCCATGGTAGATATTAGATGCAAGTGTGCAATATTCCCTTGCAGAAAGGCCCACGTAGTTGTAGCCTTAAATCATTAGGTCTTTTGAATCTGTAAATAGATGCATCAAAAGTACTTTTTGACCATTGTTATTTTTAAATTAGATATTTCTTTTCTGCCAGTTTCAAGAAACATTCCTTAAAATTTGCACTTTTTATCCCCGTCTCCAAAAGCATGGCTTTTAGAAATTAATACTTTGAAATGATCTGAGGCAGCAAATATGTAAAGTTCCTTAACCTGATTGAAGATATAATGTCACTCAGTATCTATGCAGTGATCGAGTTTGTTGAAGAGCAGGCGGTTGCATTAGCAGCAAATAGCTGGTTGGTGGACCATGAGACATCTTCAATGTGGCCGCCTTATAAGTCACAGACAAGGGTAGACCAAGCAGTGCAGAAGCGTGAACCACCAACAGATGGATATCATAAGTTTCCATGCCGTGTTTTGTACAAAACCAGTAAGTTTCAAACAGGGTAGATACAAATTAACATGCATGCTCCACATGTGTAACCCCCACATTCAAAATGTAGATCTATATGTTTGCACATTTCTCTCTTAGAAATCCTTTTACAAATATTGTGTAGCCCCCCTATTTCATCATTTAAAATCATTTACATGTTTAATTGATCATAAATGCATGTCTGTTATCTCTTGATCTAGAGAAAGATGGTAGGTTGAATGAAATTGCAAATGGTTTTACCATTGTGGGGTGAGAATCTAAGCCTAATGTCAAAAACTGATATTTCAGGATCAGGAATTTTGTTTACCAGGCAACTTCTACAAAGTATTTATAGGCAAACTTTTGATGCTGGCATATTTCCTGTTTTGTTTTTGAAGGTTCTTATGAAAAAGGTTTGGCAAAAGTGAGGAAGGCAGAGGAAGTTTCAGATTTGGCCACAGAGGCTGAATGTGCTGGTATCCCTGCAAAGAGGAAGTCAAGGTAATGATTCAAACAGTGTTTAGATCGGTTATGAGAGCTAGATAAAACTAAATTTGAGTAGTCACAGTCAAATCGATCACTGAATAATAAACTTGAATACATGAAGATCCCATATTTGATAACAGAAAATGAAAAGTACGTACCTGTGAGATGAAAAAGGAAGATCTTCTTTGGACCTTTTGTTTCACAGAAATTTTGCTCATTGACTTTTTATGACATGTCAATGAGACAACATGAAGAGCGCCCCCTATCTTCCAAAAGTCACAAGTATACCTAAAATAAGTTGGGGGGCCTCAATTCTGATATGAGTTTGAGAGAATTTGATATACATTGTTCAAATAATGCAAAATACATAAATCATAGCACATTTTAGCATAAAATACATTTCCTCAGGAGATGAGAGGCTGGTAGCAACATTAATACAAACTCCTCCACGTAATGCTTTTCCAGATTTGTGGTTTCTGTCCATACGTTCGCACGCAAAGCCATCAATGCAGGTCGTACTTGCGAGTCCCTAAACCACGTTTCGGTGAAGCACATACAACTGCACTCTCTGTACCTGTTTAATTACTTAACGTTGGCAGCATGTTCGTCTAATTTATTACAGAGTGATTGAGCTTTACCCATGATGACAACAGGTAATGGTGGGCCAAACTTACGTCGGCGGAGACGAACTCGTATTCCACCTTTCCTACCCGGTTTCCGTGCCTTCAGTCCCACTGGTAAAATCTTCCAGAATGTTAGGATTAGGTGTGGGAATTGTAACCGTCAACGCTCCATACTTTATCCCTTTTTAGTGACTTTGGACATTCCATACTACGGTCGTAAAGTTTGCGATGCAATGTATAACGTTTTATTGGGCCGCCGTCCATGTGATCGATTGCCAGCATCAGCATACAGATTTTCTGTCCATCTCGCTCTGATCTATTCCCAGAAGATGATATATATATAAACGAATAAGTACATTCTAGATCTTCTGTTTTTGACCATCCATTATATGCTGAAGTATAGAAGATTTTTTGAGGTCTGTCCTCGATAAACGGCACAGTGGTAAGCGTGTATTACTTTGGTTCATGTATTGCATATACGGCCTACATGTACTTGTAGTCTTACCGTTCCGTGTACTGTACACTACATGCTTCTAGCTAGTTTTATAAACACTGAATGTGTCAATGTTAGCTGCGTGATAAACTTTCAGATGTTTATTGTATTGCAACGTAACTCATCTAATCATCTCATTACTTGAATATTATGCATGTGAGTACAAATTATTAATACATGTAAATGCAGTTTGGACGGATAATGGAATTGGACGCACGTACGTATGTGCGTAACGTTGACACATTGCCAGTTATCACGTGCACATGCACCATCGCTGAGCTCATCATATCAGCGCGCTCGACGGTGCGAGCGGCCGGAAAGTCACCGCCTCACGGCATGATTTTTTCCGGTTTCCTTTGCTCCATAGCCAGCTTTATTGTTCTCCTTTCGATTATCAAGCATTCGTTTATGTCCAGCTTCGGTTTTCCCGAAACTCATTTGGTGTTTACTCACTTATCGAAGTCCAAAAATCACCTTCGCATCCGTTTTCTCGCCTAACGTTAATTCAAGATGGCGGACATGAATTTTTCGATTGGACAGCTGATGTTCGTGACGTCATGATATGATGTATATGGCTATTGAGTGTATGCTACTCCCGTGTGCAGTGGGAATAGGTGGCAGTATTAATGTTTTCAATGGCCGAGTATTCATCAGCCATTAATAAAATAGCAATCACAACTTTTGTGGCAATTCCAACCAAACGACTGCTTCGTGACTGCGTCTTCTTCAGAATTTTTTTCTCCCAACATCGGAAAGAATTTTGAAAATTTCAGCGAATAAATTGGCCTCAAACTGTTGACATCACTACTGGTTTTTTTTTCAAAAATGATTCTTGTGGCTCAGAGCTATTACTGACCGTTAGAAGCTGTAATTTTTCTTCAACTGTTACATGCTTTGCATGATACATGCATTTGTCAATGTGGAAAAAGTTAGTTTTTTCCCGGGGGCGCGAAATTTAAATGAATAAATGAATTAAAATTAAAAGTTTCCTGCAAGAGCAGTTCTAATGCACAGGCTACACTAACTGCTCAGACCTCAAATTATAATACAAACATAACTCAAGTCACCATAGATTGTGAACAGCTTTGGAATTAAAATGGCCATGGCATCAATAGTCAAAAAAAGGTGAAGCGGCAAGCTCCCTTGGTGCGTGTGTGTGCGTCTGAGCGTGCCAAGCAGTTCAGTGGTGATTTGTATGCAGATGGAAATGTTCTTTTCTGCAAGTTTTGTGAGCAGTGTAGACTTCAAGCGAGTTGACACTGTGAAAGATCATCTTGAGAGCAAGAAACATGTAAAAAACAAATCTGCCGTGATCGATGCCGCTAAGGTCAAGTTAGATGGTGATGGGCAGCCTCCAGCTAAACGACAGGTGACCCTGTTTTCAGCCTTCCAATCTAAGAATCTGCGTGAGGAATTTATTCTTGACTTTGTGAGAATGTGTACCATGGCAGATATTCCTCTAAAGAAGGCAGAAAAAATGCGTCCGTTCATGAGGAAACATTGCAAACAAGGTGGAACACTGCCATAAGCAGCAACATTACGAAGTCTCTATGTGCCTCGTCAGTTTGAAGTCCATTTTTCAGCACTGAAAGAAGCACTTCAAGGTCAAAAAGTCTCCCTCATCACTGATGAAACGACTGATGTGCCAGACCACAGCATCTTGAATGTTGTTGCTGGTGTCCATGGGAAGTATTTCCTCATTGATATTTGTACTATGGAATCCTGCAATCATTCTACACTCAGCTCATCTGTCATCAAAGCTGTAACCAGTGTGGGCATTGAGTTCAATGATGTCATTGCAGTTGTCATTGATTCTGCAGCTTACTGTAAGAAGGCAGTTCGGGAAGTTTTGCAGCCAATTTTCCGTAACAGTTGCCATGTCCGCTGTCTTGCCCATATCATCAATCTGTCTGCTGAGGTGTTTCAGCTTTGGCCAGAGTTTGACAGAGTGGCAACTCTTGTCAAAATGATGAAATCCGTCTTCTTTAAAAAACCAGCACGCAAGAAACGTTACTAGCAGTTCTTGGGTGACTACCTCCCAAAAGATCAAGTGAAACTCCCTCCAGTACCAGTTTCAACTCGTTGGAACTCTTGGTTCAAAAAGGAGGAGAGTAGATTATTGAGTTGACAACACATAAGGAGATTTACCCTGAGCTGCGTCTGTACATGTCCTTCATAAAGGAGAATTGCACCAGTCTAATGTCTGCACTTACCAGTCTGGAGGCAACATTGGACCCTCTAGCTTGCACAGTACACAACACCATTGGCGACCTGAGTCGTTATTTGCACGCTGGCACAACCAAAACATCATTTGGAACTGACACTGACGCCTTCATGCAGGCTAAGCCCCAGAAGGAGAAAAAGGCTATAACCAAGACATTTCAAAATGTCTTCCAGGCTGCTTTCAACAAGCTGGAGAGTCACATTGAGCAGCATCCAGCCTTCCAGATCTATAAAGCTGCCAGGATCTTTGATCCCAGACAGCTCGGATCGCTCTCACATGATATTGCAGAGTATCAGCGGATCCCTGGCTTGGAAGACCCCAAATCTGCCACAATTGAGGAATGGCTAATATACATGAACTTCAATCCAACTGAAATACCTCAACCACTGAACATTGCCAAGTTCTGGGAATCCATGACAGGAAGATTCCCCAACCTGTCTGCCATCGCCAAAGAGATCATCTGGATGCCCGTTGCGAGTGTTGACGTTGAGCGCAGCTTTTCGCAGTACAAACACCTCCTCAACGACCTAAGGGAGAGTCTAACACAGCAAAAAACAAAAATGCTAGCAATTATGTATTTCAATGGAGACATTGAAGACCAATTTGCCTGAATTATGAGATGAAGATCTGCAGTCCTGTTATTTTTTTAGTTTTCCCTCAAATTTACTCAAGCACTAAATACATTTAAGTGGAACAAAACAGCATACCGCTAACCGGTATCTGACTGAGACTATATTACATGCACTTTTGCCATAACCTGGGTATGAAAAAGAAACAAGTTACTCTGCAATTTAATTTATCAGGATGTTATGCGTGTACATGTAAGTATCACAGTAACCTTTAATATTTACAGTAAATGTACTGTCTCTGAATATGGGGTATGCTTCAGTGCACGTTTATGTTAAAAGAAAGAGTGAAACGGAATTTTTCAGCTTGAAACGGAATTTAAGATATTTGAAAACTGAATTTGCACTTTTCTGAAACGGAAAATCATTGGCCCTACATTATTCACAGTTTTTGGATGTGGAATCCAAAGTATAATCATAAACGTTTAACTGTTATGCCACACCCTTTTTGTCATGTGATGTACAGCTACAAAGTGCAGATGTGTATAGATCATTCAGGGATTTATACATGTAGGTCAGGATGGCAGGAAAAGGCTCATTTTTTGCCAATGGTGTGGGCAATTACACTTTGCAAAATACAGAGTAGGCCTTTATAGGCACAAAGGATTACATGCGGATCAAAAGAACTGTTCTACAAGATATTCACTAAATAAGAGGTCCAGAGGAATCAAGATATTTTTTTTTGTTTCCAGTAAGAGTTGTGAGTAGCAATAGGTGACTGTTTAAGGAATGGTAAAATGTGACGTACCAGTATTTTCTGTTTGCAACTGGTGCTGTTCCTGCTCCATTGGCACAACCTTGTATAATGCATGGATTTTGGACACTTTCTTAAACGTAATTTGCTGCTTCATTCTTGTACAGTACATTTTCTTTAATTCGAATGTGGTGTGTGTTTGTGTGGTGGTGGGGTTCTGCATGCATTAATTTCTTGTTACAGCGCATTAATTGCAGGTTTCAATTAGTTTATTGTGACTTTGTGGGGGTTTACTTATCTTTTATGCCTACTCTGTTGACAGTTTTATTAATTGCAATTTGCATAGTTTTTCTATATCCTTTTATATTATTTTAAATCTAATTTGGTTTTTTAGTATTCCACTTCAAGTATGGATTGACAGGCTTTCGGGTCATAGTTTTAAGTATAATACTATCAATCCTGGCCAACCAATGGGTTGCTCTTGTTATCTGTTACGTCCTTTTGTTAAGCTATAGTCCCTTGACTTTAGTGTTTGTTAAATATTGTCCTACCAGTTTCTGTTCTGAATGGTCGAATAAATAATAATTTAAATGATTATTTTAATTAGGGTTGTTCATTTTCTCTGTTTCATGGTTTCATTCTTGACAGCTATTGGCAAAAAGTTGTAATTCAAAATAGAGACGGGAAAAGTAACACTGTCTCATTGGAGGCACCAAGTGGTAGGAGGTCGGCAGAAGGTAAAAACAAGGTGATATGTATTTTGATTACCGAAAATGGGTCACTTGGGAGACATTCCCTTAAGAACGTGCACAATTTTATTTCAAACTTGACCGTCCCATAATTCAATATTCCCTAATCCAATCTTAACCAAACTTTGCATGTTTTCTCTCAGACCCTAATCTATCACCTCCCAAAATATGGACAGTAAAGATTTTCTTCTTTTTGGTAGTTGGAGGAGTAGGGAGATATTGAAATGTCTCCCAAATATTGAAAAATTAACCACAAAATGTCTCCCCAGTGACCTATTTGGAAATATTATTTTATATATATGTGAAAATTATATTCTTGAAAAAGTGAGAAACTGATTCTCTTTTGATTAGAAAAAAACTTAGACGTTAAAAGGATGTTATTGTGGAAATGCAAACTGGTGCAATTTATAAATAGTGGAGTAGTCACTTGTGGGGATACAAATAAAAGATGTTATTCTACACCTGTTGATTAAGATCGCAGTAGAAAAGAGTATGGTGGTATATCACTCTAGTCTATGTATGAATTTATTCTGAATAACCTTTGTATGCGAGAGACATAAATGTTTTTTTATTTTTTTAGATTCAGAGTTTGCAGAGCTTATTCTGAGGAATATTAAAGAGGCTGCCTTAGGTAAATACTGTTGTCTTGTTCTTTTACACCCCATATAAACTGCTGAAAGGTCATAGAGCTACTGAAATCAAAACTACAGTGCTTGCTCACAGTGATACCTGCTGGGGGCATCTACATTGGTGCACAAATATTTGGAAAACTGGAAATTTTTGTACCGCTTTTATAGGGTTGTTTTCATATCTATATGTGCATTGTAAAACAGTGCAACAGCAAAGCCGATAAATGCAGTCAGTAAGTGAATGTTTCGTTTTGCTTTATCCAACAATGCAAACGTGTGTACTGCAGATTAATTTTGCCAAGACTTTTTAAATTGGATTTTAATGTCTTGCATTTGCATTAAAAATGCCTGCACCCAGGTTGGCATTAAATTTTCTCTGCACAGGGAATCCCAGCAGAAAATTTAGTCAAGCCATCAATAAGCCTCATTTGGAACCTAAGTAATCAAAAGACATCAAGAAAACAACAGGCATCAAATAGACGTCACAAGTCCTCATAAAGGCATCAAAAAGGCATCAATATGCCCTAGGCTTCAGATACACATCAAAAGACATCAGAGAGCATCACATAGGCACCAGTATGTCCTATAGGCTTCGAGTAGACATCAAAAGGCATCAGAAAGCATCACGTAGACATTAATATGTCCCAGGCTTCCAGTAAACATCAAAAGGCATCAGAAAGCACCACGTAGGCATCAATGTCTAGGCTATAGGTGGACAATTACAATCAGGGAACATCACAAAGAATGGTAACATATTCAGTGCCTATAAATCAGCAGTAATAGGAAGACATGCAAGTGCTGTAGAAGCTGTGTTACAAAGTCACCTAAATGCAGTGGATCAATCAAGTCTTAAATGTAGTTTTTTTAAGTACATGTTGTCAATACCAACTGAGTATACAATGTACATGTATACGTCCTGACCTGCACTCTCATGGTTCATACAAAGGTCATTGTTTCTGTCCATCAATATTTTACTGCATTTTCCGCATTGATTTAATCCAGTTCATTTACATGTACTCAAGTTCAGGCACATAAACATTTGAAGAGAACTATTTACAGCTGCCGTTGGATTGACCCAAGATGTGATTTGCTCATGGCCATACTACTGAGAAACTGAGTATTTGTCATGGAGTGAACAAAATCTGCTTGTTCCTTGACAATCAGGAACAAATCACATAATTTTATATTACTCTTGCAGCTGATATGCCATTTTCACCCGAGTATCACTGCAGTTTATATGTACACTCATTTAGGCAGCAAAAAGCTGGTAACTTATCGGTTCCCATAGCAGAGACGTAGCCTGATCACAAAAAGTGGACATTAGCTGATCTGTGTCGTGGCAAAGTAGACCTGATGAGGGCACCTTTAGACATTGCACAAATGAAACTGAAGAAACACAAGAAGAAATGCAGCCCTATTTAGCATATTTTATTTGTTACTGCCTACTGATTACAGGTACCTTGGGTAATGACAATACAGTTCTGCCTCTGGCTAAAGTTAACTTGGTGAGATATCCTAATTCAAATTGGGTATTTTTTTTTTAGAAATTCACTGAAAGTTCATTTAAAATCTGTGCCCCTGTAAACTGATAAAGTTCGTAGTCTTACTAAAGACAATACACCCCCAGCTGAAAACTGGTGAGGTATCTCATTATACAGTATACACGTACAATCCTCTGAAGGATATGCAAACATATGATGATTTAAATTTTTGGTATGTAATAACACAGTTTGCTCAGTGCTTACCAAGTACTGGCAAAAACTTCACAAGCTTACTCGATAGGGAAATGAACCTACAACCCCCTGCTTAGAAGTTCAACCATTTCACCAATGAACATGCCAGCATCAGTTGTCCGGTTTGAATCAGCTGAAGGGCGGAGACCAGGTTCAAACACTTACTAAAGATATATACTCTGCGTCAGGGAGATGTAATTGAGACTTAGTTTTTTTCTTTCGCAATGCAACAACACTTTTTGCTCAGAGCTTACCAAGAGTTAGTGAAAAATTCAGAGGCTTAATTGAGTGACTTGCAAGCATGACTTCCTCCTCTTAATTGGTATGCACCAAGCAAATAGTGTTGTTACATAAGTTGCTAAAATGAAAACCCAAAAAAATTAATTACACATGCCTGATGCAAAATACATCTTTAGTATACACTGCTGCAACTGACTCAAACCAGCTAGTCAGCCAACACTGGCAAGGTTGGTGGTCAAACGGTCTTACGGGGTTCATACCAGTAAGTGGGAGGCTGTGTTCCAGTTCCAGCCAGGTGAGCACTGAGAAAAAAAGTGTTGTTAAATATATGTTAATTGGTAGAAGGAAAATACATCCATAATACATCTCCTGAAACATCTAATGACCAACCTGTAGTTCTGTGAGTGTTTAACATTAAATGTGAATGCTTCAAACATTCTCAATTGAACTACATCTCCAAATGCAAAATTGTTCAAATTTATTTGTAAGGATGAAAGGTGTTCTAAAATTGCAAGAAAAAACATCACAAAATTGCAAGATCATTCTAAATAGGCCTAAGATATGATGGTTTGTGTAGTGGGACAATACAAGGTATGAGGTTTGTACTCTCACGATGGAGTAATTTACCTCTCTTGTTTGGCACTGACAGGAGGTACTTATTACTCCCTATTTCTGCCAGTACGTTCTGCCTATCATCAGGAGACTGATGACAGACAGAATACATTGTTTAAAATGTTTAGTAGAAACCAGCTCCTTCCAAGACTACACATACAAAAGAGAGACTGCTCTATGGCGTTTGGGCAAATCTTTCACTTTGAGTGATAATAATGAGCTTTGTACTTCCTTATGCTAAATTATGGTGTATTATCCATGCTTATCTCAAATTAAGCGGAAACCATTTTTTCACTCGTATACATGTAACTGCATGATTCCACACATGGAATTGTTTCTTTCCACTCATTTATAGGTTTAGCAAGTTTTTCTGAAATCGGGCATCTTGTTGCCTGTTATTGTTTGACTGAACGCCCATTGTCCACTCTGTAAAGAGCAAGTGAGTGCCATTAGCACCATGGCACGATAGATTAGCAAGCCTAATGGTTGATTGAAAGGTTTTGTTGATGAACATTTTCTTTTCAACGTGTTTTGCTAAAATAATCACACAATATATTTGCACTCGACCAGATGAGAAAAATGTTTGCCATAACTGAAATCTCCCGTCAACTGAGTTCGTCTTACAGATTTTTTCCTCACAGGAATGCACACACTTCATTGAGGACCAGTGAAAAATGCTTGTCTGAACCGGTTTCTCTTCTTAGCCGAGCCTGTGTTAATAATGAGTGTCAACTGCACCATGATAGGCATATAATGGATTAATCTCACAGTTTTGGCACACGTCGCGCGTTGGAGCACGCACTTTTTATCGTCCTTGTTATTTCACTATTCTTCAAGCGACTTAGGTTGTTCCCCACAGCAACTTGATGGATGAAATCTGCAAGAGAACAAAAAAATACCAAAAGAGGAAAACATTTATGAAGTATGTTTCCTTATTAAAAACAAATCATTAGAAAAAGGCTCAACAGGTACTTCCAGTTCCAAAATACTTGTACTTTTTTGTATGAATAGATGTCCTTCAGTTTCAGCACAAGAAACCACTTGCAGTACCACATTATGCACTTGCAAATGTGATTCACCATCAATATACCACACATACATGTACATGCATATACCATAGGCTCACAGCACTCTTGCAAACACAACAGAGAATTTCTAACAATTATAATGTGATTGCTTTCTACACATACATCCCTTCCATTTGAAAAATTGCAACAGATCATTCAGCAACAGAAGATAAAGAGTGAGGAATGTTTAGATCCGAGCCTTTGGGCAGAGGTGGCTGGAGTTAGCCGAGCAGTCCATATGATGACATTTACGGAAAGTGAATGACTCTCAACATTTTAAGCCAAAAAACTCTTTAAAAGTTCATTCATAAATGCCTTAGACAGTCCCCCTATTCAACAGTGCGCAACTTCACTGTGCATTTAACATTTGATAGTGCACTGCGCAAAAAGTGCATTGGTGCCTGTATATGACACAGTTTCATCCCTTTCTATTGCTTGAGAGTGTGAATGTG
This sequence comes from Acanthaster planci, assembly GCF_054643075.1. Taxonomy (NCBI): domain Eukaryota; kingdom Metazoa; phylum Echinodermata; class Asteroidea; order Valvatida; family Acanthasteridae; genus Acanthaster; species Acanthaster planci. The sequence goes on along the minus strand of NC_141786.1, from coordinate 11,944,602 downwards.
CTGCAGCATGCAGTGCATCTCATGTGCGTCAATTCCATGCAATAGGAATATACCATCATATGAATAGCAGGTGATCAGGAAAATAAAATCCTTTGACAAAATCTTTTGAAATTCATCATAGCCTCACAGTTTTCACAGAGGCAAATAGGTAAAAAATCATGACTTTTAGAAATCATTTGTGGGGGGGGGGCAAAATCAATTAGGCTAATGGATGGCTACAGATTGGTGTTATTTGTCACTGAAATCAGCTTTAGGCAAAATTTGAATAAAGTGTACTTCCAGCTTTCAGTAACAGGTAAAACTGTCTTCCACAGAGAAAATGTTTGCAATAAAAGGCAAAATCGCATGGGGCAAAACCCTTTGGTGGTTTTCATAAAGAGACAAGCTGACTCTGGAAATGTGTACATTTGTAATAATTTGCACCTGGCATGCACAAAGGGAAATCACGTGCCCCCTCCTTACACAGCCTGAAGAGACAAAAGCCACACAAATTATCACAGAGAGACAAACCTATTTGTTTACTGTTTGGCAATTTTGTGTAATCCAGGATCCCGTTTTTCACATAGTAGCATTGTTTTAGTTGAAGGAATGTTACGTACTACAGAAATAAGCGTTGAAAAGGAAGCCAACTTCAAATGATATTTTTTAAAACAAGTTGTTACTCCATTTTGTGAATCTTATCTCTTCATGAAAACTGTGACAATATTTTTATTTTTCGACCCTGTAACTAGAAAGGCATTTATGGGAATAAATATGTGTTTGGGGATCTTAAACTAACATTAAAAAAGGGCTCAGGAGAATAGATGTAGATAATACTGCGCAGTGTGGAAATTAGTCAAGTCAATTTTCTGGGACCAGTTTTAAATACATGCTTAAGATCACCAGAACACACATTTATTCCCACACCTTATATTTCTATACTGGGCAGGCAAAATGGAACATATTCACATTGTTTTTATCAAATCATACATGTACTCACCTTGTGCCGCTTGAGCAGCTCTCCAAGGAAGAGCTTAACGGTTGCTCCCTTTGCCTTTCTGTCCTTTGTAGCAGGCTTGACAGAGCTCATCTCTGCTGGAAAGGACGGTGAGCAGATGCCGCAGAACAACCTTCAGATTGTCAGCTTCTAGGGAGGCTTTAACTGCTTCCACTTGTTGGTGTGTTATGAAAACTCCAAAGCCAATATCAACTTTAGAAGCTCCTTGACTCTTAAACAAACATCCAAGTTACAAGTCAAGTTAAAAAAGACAGGCACCCCAAAAAAATTTCAAACCTACTAACCTGATTGCGTTTGTTTAGCAACTATAATAAGATTCTAAGCGTCAGTGGGTCTGCTAATTCAATAACAAGCTACACTGTACATGTACTCCAGTACTCTACCTGAAGAAAGACTTCTATTCTTCGTCTTTCACAGCTGGATAAATACAAGCAATGAACAAACAGTGTTTATCAATATACACGTTGGGTAAGGGTGAAACTCATTATATAAATACATGAACTTAATTATGGTATGGCTTTCAGCAAGACACGAACAGATGGTCTTACTTGCTTGGGAAGTATACTTACATTTGTTTTGTGGCTTCATTCCCAGTTCTCTCCCTTGAACTCCTCTTGGGTTTCAACTACAAGATAAAAGTAAATAAAGGCAACTTGTACTCTGCCGATGTCAACTTTTTGTCTTAGTTGAAAAGTTGGGTCAATTCAACCAATACGCTTACCTGGTCCAGTTGTGGCCTTTGCTGACCCCTCAGCAAACCCGGCCTCCCACGCTGAATCTGACCCAGGGTCTGACTAGTTACTCTACGAACTACTGCTATGTCACAGTAAGAAGGCGGATTGACGCGACTGATGACCGCACTCGTCAGACACGGTGCCTCGTAGCCATCTTGTTGCCTGGCAACGTTGTCGTCAGTCACGTGACTCTGGCTGAGCATATGGTTTCGGTGATGATGTAATCTGGCACGAATCTGCGCTTGCACCATGAGGAATCTGTAAACAATCACCGGTCACAACTTAGCATATTATAACCCTTGACGGGTGACGCCATGTTGGATGGGCTAAATAACAAACTAATATGAGGTTCCTCTTATGGGGCAGGAGTGAAAAGTCGACTGTCCGGGAGTCCACATCTGACCTCCGACCTTAAAAGTGACGTCATACTTGCTTGGTACGAATCATGCGCAAACAAAATAATCATTATAAAAGTACACAATTCCGGTACTACTGACCTTTGACCTCTCTGTATTGATTTGTGCACAAACGAATGGAGCCACACGTAGCAGCATAGGTCCACCGTATACAGCACGGTGTCTAGGTTCAGAATGACGGGTTGCGCGTTCATCCCCTTTCAGTATTGGGTTGTTTTGTTCTTAAAATATTCATGCCGACGCTCACGCACGCGTATCCCCTTGGCAACGATTGATACTTCACACGAGCACTTTTGAAAAATAACACTCGACTTGGATTTGTTTTTTTTTCCTATGGAATCTCTTACGCCAAACCCCAAAGACGACGAGGCCGACCCACCGGGAGACCTTCCGGATCTCTGGAGCACGTGGAGAAGAGAAAACGAACCATCTGCCTGGGACAACGTCCAGTATCACAAGGACCCCATTTACGGGTACTGTCCCCTCCCAAATATGCAGAATCACCTAAAGAGTTGTAATTTATCAATGTATAAAACGTTTATGAACCTTTATTTCTTAGAGTGTTCACAAGTCCCATCACAGGTCGAATCACAGGTCCCTTCACAAAGCAAATCGTAAGTCCCTTGAAGGCCAGTCATAAGTAACAGTATAAGACTACAGGGTGAAAATGACAAAAGAATTTTTTCCCCAGCTCATTTAAATAGCTTGTGAATTGGCTTAAGACACAATGACTTGAAGACACTTGTGATGGACTTCAACATAACACTGAAGTCATCAAATGTCCAATCTATGTTGCGTATCTGAGTCCAGGTCGCTGTCATGCAGCTTGAGCCCATGTCCAAGTCATGAGTCCCAAAGGTCATGTCAAAATCAAAGATCGAGATCAAGTCATGAATCAAAGGAAATGTGCATTACTTTTGAAACATTACACTAAATTATTTCTAAATACAAATATGCATCAGGGAGATGGTAATTTGATTTTGGGTTTTGCCCTACTGACGACAGGCGTAAATTATAAACATTGAGAATATACATGTATGTTGGATAGGGCCAAAAGTAAATTACAGCGAATGTTTCCGTTTTTCACAGCTTTTCTGGGAAAAGTTTCAATTGGATATGCACAAAACATGTATATTGCAAATCCCAGTACTGGTGTGATACGTTAATGTTTCCTTTTTTCAAAAAGGAATAAATGTATGCTTACGTTTTGAATACATACAAAAAGGTTTAGGTAACAAGGCATTGTACTCGTGCAAAAGTTTTAACGAGAGGTTTAAGATTTGTAAAAAGCGTGTGAACAACATGACGGTAATGTTAGTTTGATATTGGACATTTGGATATTCCCACTGATTTGTACAGCGAATATCTTATTTTGCTTCACACATTGGACATTCCCATGGGATTTTAAAGCAAATGTCTGATTTTGGTGGACACTGGACATTCTCACTGGTTGGTAAAAATCAGACATTCGATGTACACTTCTATTAGAATGTCCACTCTGTCAAGAAAAATCAGACATTTGCTGTACAAACCAATGGGAATATCACTGTCCAATATGAAACTAACTTTACTGTAACGGCAACAACTTTCATAAAGATAAAACAAGTCACGCAACTGCAGGAGGAAAATGTCTTTATTCGGTAGAAGTGCTACGAGCCCTTGATTGTCAGTCGAAGACAGTGCAGAATTTATTAAAGACTGGTGCGGTGGCAGGATGTACCTGTCGAATTACTGGTGGCCGATGTGGCGAGCATTGTCAACAGGACTCGCCAAAGTTAATTGTCTTGCACTCATTGGTTGCTCGTGAGGGTGCGTTTGCGCATGCGCCAAAAAATTTGAAAATGGCGCCCCTCATTATCGCTTATGAATATTAATTTTTAATCCCTTGGGAGATAAACTTGAGACGACTCTCCAATTACATCCCCTCTTTCCAGTGACGACATCGTATCTGGCGGTTTCTAGTCACCCCAGTTGCTTAGATGGATTCATCAAAATTATAAATATTTTTTTAAATTATAAGAATATTCAATTCCAAAGTAAATTTATGCAAGGTCAAATTTTCGACACATTTTTGAATAAAATCGTAAATGTTTTCAGTATTTGTCGGAAAAGTAAGGATATTTTTAAAACCACAATTTTTACAGAAATCTACCTCCTTCAATTTGGTGAACGAGGGTCCAGTGTTCATTATTTTCACTGCAGGAAGACAGCTAAAAATTTTTTTAGTCACGAAAACACACCCTTGAATATCATATTTTTGGTGACATTTGCTCGTGAAGAACTGTGTACCGTGTCGTGAAAAATTGGAGAATTCTCTAGTTTGGAGCTAATGCTGCATGATTCGTGAAAATGTGAAATTATGGGCTTGTTTGTTTCTGTCGGAGATAAGAAACGTCGGAATCACTCCATGGCTACCACATTTGGCAAGCCATCTAGCGTGCCTGGAAGCTGACACCCGTGGGAAGAAAGCTGACACAAGCCCCAGTCGCGAAACCACAGCCGGCCGCCTTGTGGTTGGCGGCCGTTGAGCCGAGCTTGGGGCCCGCACCCACTGCAGTGACTGACGGATTCTTCCATGTTGTGACCGTAGAAGGCCCACTTTCACAGCTCCGTATATGCTGAAGACCACATTTTACTACCTTGGCAGTCCTGGCACTACTTCAGTACTTGGTCCAGGATGATATCGTTTCGCATTGTGCTAGCCAAACGATGTTTGGAAATGTTAAAAGGTGGGCCTAGGCATAAATTTAAAGTTTTTTTGTCAATCTCGGTTGGCTGAGAAATAGGACCCTGCTAAAAACGGACATGACGGATCATTTTTGTATGTGTGTTGTGAACTTTATACCGGCAAACATCTACTTTATTCGCATGGCCTGGCATGTCTTGGTGATTGTTAGTTACATTTTTGGCAGGAATTTGTTGCAGTTGATAAAGACAGCATTTACACTTCACGTTGACACAACAACAATCAAAAGAAACATCTTTTCTTATTTGATCTGAATTGAAGTGATTCTGACACAAGATGAGGAATGCCATTGGAAATCTATAAATATGGAGAAACCTGCCAATCATTATTTTTACAACCTTTTGTTAGTACATGAATGTTCACATTATTTTTTTTCCAGTTGGTGCAATTACACAGATACCGTGATGCCTGAGCTGATGATTTGGAATTTCAAGCATTTCAAGGATGACTCTGATGACTGTAAGGGAAGAATTAAAAATTAGTCAAAATGAGTTGAAGCGTACAATGATGAATGACATTTTATTAAGCGGCAAAGATTTATTGAAATTTGTCAAATTATTAGATATACAATGTAAGACTAGAAAATAGTATTTTGGATATAAACCTTCAAAGCACATATATGCTGTCCAAGACTCCATGTAGGTATTGTGTTTCAAAAAGATTTTTTTGCAAAAAAGAATTGTTTGAACTCAGAATGTACCCCGACGTTTTGTTCATGTAAAGAACTCACAATAAAGTTTAATGTTCTATGTACAATTTTTTTTACCCTCATCAAATGCGGCTGAGCAACAAAGCCATTACATAATTTTATAATTCAGGCGTTCTATCCATACAGCTGACTACAAACGCAGGAAATCTGGACCATTTATAGAAGTAAAGGCAGCTTAAAGAAAGAATGAGATGTGTAAAATTTCTGGACTGATTTGTGATTGACATTTTTAATAAATCAACAAAACACTGAATTTTGCTTGCAGTCTAAGCTCCCTCGTTTAATTTTTCTTATATCTAAGTGTACTTATTTCCAAGACTTTTAAGACTCTCAAAACTTAATGTTCACTGGAAACTGCTGTCTAGAAACAATCTGTCATTGGTCTTAAGAAATTGGCAAAGCTGAAGCTACCCAAGCGACATATGCGAAGTTGCAGTTGGAGTTGCAAAAAGGAGAAAAAATAGAGGTGCAAACCAAGTGAAACACCTTTAAAAAATTGGAAAGTCTTTTTGGAATGTTTTGAGTTCAGACGGGTTGATCTATTTGAGTGATTAATTATTTTAAAGTCTCCAAACAAACTGAAATGTTTGCTTTATCACGAAACCGGTAAAGCGTACTTTAATGTGGCTATTCTTCAACGCACGGCTAAGTTCCTATTCAATCACACGTGAACTTGACCTTCTTAATCCAAAATAGGCGGACGAAATCGGGCAATCTTTCTCACAAAAAAATTTAGCTTGATAGTGACAATATTGAAAAATTACATAAACTCTTGAACTAGAGCAAGAACCAAGCAAAGTCTCCAAAAAAATGCGGTTTGTAAATGCGAAAATTGTACTTTGAAGTTCGTTTTTTTTATGCGCGGAAATGTCTACGTGCATGAACATAGTGACGTCACAGTCGCGGACGAATCATATCTTCTCGCGTGGTTTAGGTTACAAAAACCTAATTACAAATGCGCATATTCAAACCGGATTGTCACGCGCGCCATTAATCATGATCGTTCGTGATAGCATTGCCGATTTATGCGTGCACGTGGAAGAAATCACACAGGGCACGGGAGGATATGCCTTCTTGTGGGCAGAGTGCCCAAACAAGAGGGTCGAACTTTATGTGCTAAGCCAAACGTGTACGAAATAGCTGCGAGAGTTCCGCGCGTTGTTGCGAGATTTCAACCGATCTTTTGTAACGAACTAGACGTTCTAAAAGAAGTAGTGGGCATCCAAGATGGCGTGGTAAGTAGAAAGAACACGTTTTTTCGATTCGAATGGTGGTAAAAATACCCTGTTTAAACAACGTTTTAGCTGTTTTTTGCACGTCTAAAGTTCAGGCGGAATGCTGTGGCTGTTTTCATTTGCGTTTTCACTTGCTGCGCCCTGACTGGACTAGGTAATAATGACGAAAAGTATCACTACAGATCGAAAGAGAAAGCGATAAGCTTTTCATTTGATGTAAATTTTAGTATGTGGGCGAAGTGCGTGCAGTTTTTCTGTGACACTTTTTGCGCACGAGATTTCATCTCTTTCAGGAATTTTTTTATAGAGCACGTGCGTTGTGTGCGTTGGTAATAAGGTACAGTGCAGCCTACATGTACTACAGGTGTACAGTACATGTGAATTAATGTGCATGTAAATGCTAAGCAAATAGGCTCAACACTGTAACAGGCCAATTTTTTACATCAAGTTCAAATATAAGGATTCATGCTAGGCCTTTTAATAATACAATTGTTCGACTAAGGCCTACTTGTTTGTATTTTTATGAGTAATTAATGCATGAATTTGGAAAAAAGTGGGAAAATTGTTGCAGCCTGACGCCCTCATGCATTCTTAATTGCCTTATTTTGAAATAGGCCTTGTACTGTAGTTTTCAGTTGAAAATTAAGTTTTTCCATTACTTTGATTTCTTGAAAAAGGCAATGTTTAATATACACTTTTGTATGAAACGTAAAACAAAAAAAAACCCATCATTTCCATGTTGTTGCTTGTTGCCTCCAAAATTATTTGAGTTACATGTACCTTGAGTGTATGAGCGCAAAGAAGATATGCTTCTTTTTATATTGCTGAACAATGTGATGAAACTAAAGGTTTTAGTGTTACATGAAGATGTACACATGTATGACCACTGAAAGTACATGCATCTTTTTGTTTGTTTGTAGGTCAGGCTGTCCACCACCATGGCCAGTCCCACCACAGCCAGCACCACCAGATCAGCCAACGCCATCATGTTGGGAGCCTGTACTTTGAGATTCCCTAACAAAGTACCGTAAAGAAAACATCACAACTGAATCAGTTGATGTGGAGGTAGCAACTCGCCGCGGTGCAACAATTTCGGGCCTTCGAAAGCATTTGCTTCAGTGTCGTGACATGTATACAACTACGCCTGACATTGTTGTAATCCATGTCAGAACAAACGATTTAGATTGGGGTTTCCTGCACAGCAACTTGAAGCATTTCAGGGAACTCATCACCACCGTACGCGAGATCTTTCCAACTTCTAAGCTGGTGTGCAGTGGAATTCTTCCTCGGCAGGACAGTGAAAATTTGGATGCCTCACGTGTGAGCCACAACATTCACTTGGGGAATATTTGTGGGCAGCTTGATTGTCATTTCTTTGACAGTGGCGACAAGTTTCCACATTGGCATTTTGCCAGAGATGGCCTTCAGAATGCAATTGGAGTATTTCTGCATTTACAGGAAGCATGCAGGATTAATATGGTGGTGCTTATTTATGATTGTTATTTCTTGTAAGGAGTTAGTGCACGCATGATGTATATCCAATTCCATTTTAAAAACAATATACGGTTGTCTTTCTTTTAGAGTTTTTATACCTTTTTTGGACTATATGCCCAAACACCTTGCCTCATACGTCTATGTCAACCAAAGATTATAACTTATTTTTAATGTGTTTGTTTTTATGTGTTTAATATTTTTGAGATATTGCCAAAGATGACCTCTAGTTTATTGGTACATGTACACTCTGCATTGTGAAATTCTTTAGTGACAACTTAGACTACTACATGTAGAGCTCTTGATTTTTTTTCTTAGTTAAAGATGGAAGTTGTCTTATGCCAAAGCTCTTTTAAAAAAAAAGTTAAGTTGTTGAACAATAAAGAATCTAGGGAAGCTACAAACATTCAAGCGTAAATATAAGTCTAAACTCAGTGGGTATTCAAATTCTATTTAACGCCACTTAATTTTTGTGTCTTACAGGGTTACAAGACTTAGTGTTTAAGTGTCCTGTCTTCTTAACTGTTTAATAATTGTATGTCATAATGATTGTATTGTTCGTAATATTGTATTGCATAGTGTATTGTTACTAATGGGATCCTTACTCGACAAGGACTGCTTCTATGGGATCCCATCCACAACCATTATCCTTTTTGTCATACATTTACCGTATATAATTAGGTGGAAATCATTAGGTGGAAATAAAGACTGACTGACAAACAGACACATCGACCGACTGACTTATGAGAGGTGACTTGTGCAAATTTTCGTCTGTTCATTGTGGGCAGTGCACAAATTGAACCTGTGGGCAGCACATTATGTTGTGCCTACAAAGAGGACATTAGCGCTAGTGCTGTCTCCTCTTAGGGGGCTAATTTTGTCCAACAATGTGGACATGCTACATATAAAAACACGTCTGTACTTCACAGTTTGTTTTTGTCCGACACTGTGGGCAAGCTACACAAAAAAGCACGTCTGTACTTCAGGGCTTTTTTGTCCAACACTCTGGGCATGCTACACATAAACGCACGTCTCTATTTCAGGGTTAATTTTTTTTTCATTTGAAAAGGCAAGCAGATTAGCTCGCACCAGGTCTTACACTCCGGCGACTACACAAGCTAAAATTAACCCACCAACTCACACGCACATGCAACAAAGACACTTGATTCAAATATGCCTGCTTTGTGTCCATGCTTGAATATTACTATTTTTGCTTGGTGGTTATGGGAAAACTTCTAGCTTTACCAGTTGTTGCACATTGTACAGTAAAAATGACAATGAAGTGTATATAAGAGCTGATAACATGTTGCACATTGTTTCAATAGATATTACAATTGGAAATATCAGTTTGAAAGAACTCAGTAACTGTACTTTAACCAACCTTCCCACGAATCTTTATGTCATCCTGAAATTCAGCTAGTTTCCTCTCAGTCGTGGTGAGGCTCATCAGCTCTGCTTCTACTTCAGTGATATTACCCTTGTAAAAATGTACCATGGGTTTTACCATGGTGATTTTACAATGGTAACACCATGCTATAAATTGATGGTATTTTGAACACTACCATGGTATTACTACAGTAGAACCGTGGTAACATAAACTGTTGTACCATGATTTTACCACCGTATATATAGTACCGCGGCACTGCGCCACGGTACTACTGCAGCACGATACTACTGCTGTACTACTGCCTTACTGCGCCACGGTAATACCGCTGTTCTACTGCGACACTGTACTATACTGAAAGCACTGCCCCCGGTACTACCATAATGCACCATGGTATACGGCTGCTGTATATACACTAACTACTCTCTGCGTCATGGTTTTGTTGTACACGCTCAAATAAATATGTTATACACTGTACCCATACGATAATTCATGCATGCACTGTCTGTTACTATGTGCTGTAGCTGTATAACACACTGAAAATAATTTAAAAGAATATCTTGTTTCAGACATCAAAAGGTGTATTTATTAATGACAGTTAAGTGTCAGTTTGTAATAATCCACGTGATGCTTGGAATTTGCAAGACATATTAAGGTGCAAGTCCATACAGCAATCACTTTTTTTATTTCCATCAAAGCCAGGTTTTTGTGCCTCTCAGATCAGAAGTCCATTTTTTTTTCAATACTGGCAGGCATATACATGTATAAAAATATAACAGAGCTTGACAACTTACAGTTTGAAATTCAAAGCCACTCTTATGTCAGCTTGCATATATACACATTCATCAGTCTCGTCAATGGCAAACCTTGCGTTTGATTAAACCTGGCAGAAATACTTAGCAGTGCACAATAACTGTTTTTGACTTGCAGAAGATTGGCGTGACCTGCCATCCCTCCAAACTTGTGTGTAAAGATTCTTAAATCCAGCATCATCACACCATAAATTTATACATCAACCGAGATGGAAGCCTGTATGCATGCAACTAAGAAACTACATGTGTTATGATGTCTTACTGCATTGTACATGTACAATGAATTTGGGAAGGTTGGCAATATGACTACTTATTATTGCTCAAAATGTTACATAAGGCTCAACAATTAAAAATACATGTACAGCAGAGATAACAGAAAAAAGCTGATGGGAGGCCTTGGCTCCAGGTAGTTTGGGGTCAATAATAAAGAAAACAGCCTTAACCCCCCCCCCAGAATTGCATCTCTTGGACATTTATTATGTCACAGTACATTGGGTAATTAACAACTGCTACTTTTATTCAATGTAAATGTATAAAATCCAAGTGAATATACAGCTCTCACACTCATTTTCAAAAAGGCCAATGCATCCATTCATGTAGGTGTAAAGATGCTTTAAGTTAATATGGTAGGCCTATAGGCTGGAATATCTAAATAAAAGCCAAAAAGTGCAGTTAATATCACTTAGTACCATCACTAAAGTATGGGGTGCATGTTACCAAACACTGGATTAGATCACGCATATACCCTTTATTTTTGTGTGGTTCGCAGGGCTTCAGTTTAGGAAAAAGTGTTTACATGATGGCAAGGCTGACTGGTTTACAAAGCTGATTTTGACAAAAATGTGTTTTGGCATCAAATTACATGAATGTTCCAAATTTTTACCATCGTGGAAGTAGGCATGTACCTGTTTTGGTTTCTTATTTGGGTGTGCATTTCACATTTTTGGTTTGCATTCTTGGGACACCCTGCATAAGCCATTTTGTTAATACCGCCATATTGATCCAAGATGTGATCGCAGGTGAGGGCACCGTCATTGTTGGGAGGGCAAATGCGACTGGACCAAAAATCTGTAATGCAAAAGGCATGGGGAGCTTAGAATCGTTCCAAAATTATATATTTTTAAGTTACATGTGATGTTTTGTATTTGATAATTTATGGAGCAATACACAGCCCAACCACGACTAACCAATTTTAAAGTCTGCATGATATATTTGTTTTCAAATGAAAAAAGGATATTTTCGGAGCAGTTCTAGCCTCCCCATGCCTTTTCATTCCTGTTTTTCAGTGCAGGCCGCAATAGCACACGCAATGTACTTACGCCTTCACCGGCCATCTCATTTTTTAGCAAGATGATGGTATCTGCAAAATGGCTTGTGGAAAATGACAAAAGAATAAAAAACATACAATTATGCAACTTGCTGTTCAGGAGCCATTCGCTTTTCTGCAATTTTCCTTCATTGATGAGTTTGTTGGTCATAACCGTCTTGATGGTGTCCACTGTTACGTGGTTGAACTTCTTGACGTAATCTGCAAAAGAAAAATAAAATTACTTGTGTAATTTCTGCCTGATGAACTTGTCTGCAACATTTTTAGAGTGAAATTCTGACAAATTAACTCGTGCACCTCTTACGCTTAGTAGGCGGATGTTGTAGAGAAACTGGTTGAATTTGGCCACCGGATGATCACCTTTTGATGAGATCTAGGCCCACATCGTCATCGGTCTTAAAGTCTTCTAAATTTTGTATAGAACTGACTTCTCCCACTTTCACACTGTTGTCCTCGGTGAGCTTAAATGGAGCGTACTTCATTGTTATTCAGATACCTAGGTCTATTTTGATCAGATCTACGAAGATTTTAATAACAATGCTGTGAAGGCAGCCAGTACAACGGTCAATAAACTGGCAAAGTGTGCTTTTAATACCGCCGAAAAAGCTGACGTAGGAGTTTGAACTAAGCGTGCATGTGACGTCACGTAAAAAGTCACTTGATATTTTTTCCTACGCAATCAAAGCAAGAAGCATTTTTAGGGCCAAAAAATCAGTACTAATGCATTTCAATTCCTTTTTATATAAACCTGTTTTTTTATTTAATAAGTATTTAATCCATGGAAAAAATATGTCATGACGTCAGCAAGATTCAGCCACAAAGCGCAGGCAGTGGATAGAGTGGTCTCCGCTCCATACGTCTAGTCTCAAGACGTTTTACAGAGGGCAATCGAGCTTACACGTACATGTACATTTGTAGAACATGCTGTAAAATACGTGATGAAACATGGAGGGTCAGCATCGACGTCGACCGACAAGAAAATATACACGTTTCTTGGAAGAAGAAGGTTTTGAAGTTCCTCGATCAACTGTTAACAGACGGCAAGATCAGTTCCCGCAAGAAACGGGAACATCTTAGGTTAAAAATGTGCCCGACCCCAGTACTATAGGCTGTACCACTCTGGCCGTAGACAACCTGCTGGACCACTTGCCAGTGCCACCGGTGGCAGTGTCAATTATCCGGGGTTAGATAGCACATCAACAGAGCAGTGCACACATCGTTCATCGAAATCAGATTCAGATGACTCCATTGACGAATTATTACGTGATGATCCTGGCAGTGGCATCACTAATGACGACGTCTCCCAACAGAGTGATAGGGTAAGTACTGTATGGTTTTTAAAATTTATTTTATCAGAAAAGAATTATTACTTCAATCGTATCCATAGCGGTCATACTGATTGATCGTGATTTTTTGGGCATCAAAAAAGTCAAAAGTCAGTTGGAAACAAATCCAAAATATAAAATACATGACGAGCGAACATCGACTTACAGGTCAGAATCAGATGCTGATGAAACATAAGCATTCCAACACCCATATCTCAGATCCCACGTATCGAATCGCAAAATAACGTGGCGATCAATGTGTTTGGTTACTCTAAAAAAGACGGTCTTTACATTCTTTTCAAAAGCAAGCCCCCAGAAGAACGGATCAATTTACTTTATTTTACCCAAGATGAAAAGAAATCACTATTGTTGGATTAAAAATTTTTCTAGGTTGACGAGTGATATCGATCATCACGAGCATAAGAAACACTGGTGTTTTAATTGCATGTCACATTTCCAAACGGAAGAAAAGTTAACCAGACACAAAGAAAATTGTCAAGGCTTAAACGTTCCCATATGTACGGTCGAGTAGCCCGCCAAAGGCGAAAATATACTCAAGTTTAAAGATTACAAAACTAAACAAGACGCACCTTTTGTCATTTACGCCGATTTTGAGTCTGTTTTAGAAAAACTACCGCCGACAGATACAAACACTCTCAAAACACAGATTCACAAGCCTTGCGGATACTCATACGCGGTGGTCAGATGCGATGGAGTTTGCACTAGCCAAAAGACGTACAAAGGTCAAGACGCTGCTGTTAATTTTACACGGTCATTTTCTCAAGAAACAAAGAAGATCAACGAAACGTTTAAAAATAAAGCGAAGTTGATCTGGTCACCAGAGTTACAAAAAATCTACGAAAAAAGTGATAGCTGTTGGATCTGCGAAAAGTTGATAGACAAGAGAATAGAAGAATCTCATTGCCAGTGTGACATTCCAAATGAACCAAAAGCAAAATCTGACAAAATTGATTTCTGTCATAAAAATGAAGCTGGTTCAGAGAATGGGTATGTTTAGATTGCAAAAAGCCCATCAATAATTTTGGAAAGGTTAGGGATCATTGTCACGTGACGGGGAAGTACCGAGGCCGAACGCATGTCAGGTATAATCTCAAGTTAAGAATAGTGGTCGATCAAACACCCATTCCGATGATTTTACATAATTTAGAAAAATATGTCGCGCATTTAATCATGCAAGGCGCTCACAAATTTTACGGGAAATCAATTAAGTTGATCGCTAAAAACACTGAAAATTACATTTCGTTTTCTTTTGGTCAACTCAGGTTTTTAGACTCATTTCATTCCATGGCGGCTTCGCTAGATCGGTTGGCTAAAAATTGTTCCCCCGATGATTTTAACTTAGGGGATTATGTGAAAGGTTTTCAAATAACAGTCATTTACTCTTGGACAAAGGAATTTATCCCTATGAATATATCGATTCCTTTCAGGAAACAAAACTACTGCCAGTAGACGCTTTCTATAGCTCTCTGAAGCAGTCCACCGTGACCGAGCAAGAATGTGCTCGTGCGGAAACAGTATGGCAAGCCTTTGGTTGTAAAAAACTAGGCGACTACCACGACCTATACGTGGAAACGCATGTGTTATTGCTAGCGGCTGTTTTTGAAAACTTCCGTAAAGTCTGTAAACAACACTACGGCCTTGACCCAGCCAACTATTACACGTCACCGGGTCTGTCGTGGGATGCACTCTTAAAACATTCGGGTATACAATTGGAACTACTGACAGACATTGATAAGCATTTGTTCTTTGAAAGGGCAAAAAGGGGTGGGATTTCTTCTGTAGGATCCAAACGATATGCAAATGCCAATAATCCAGAACTACCTGATTGTAACCCACATAAGCCAGAGTCACAGATCATGTACCTAGTCGCAAATAATTTATACGGCTGGGCGATGAGCAAATATCTGCCTGTAGGGGAATTTACCTGGGAAACAGACTTAGAAAAATTTACGTACTATTACATCCAAGAGTTGCGACTAACTGACGACTACGATTACATGTTTGGGATTACTATGGATGGACCGGAACGTCACCATGACAAACACAATGACTTTCCACTTGCTTCCGAAAATATGTCGGTACCGAACGAATGGCTTTCAAGCTATCAACAAAATTTAATTAGCAACGGAGTTGTGAGCGAAGCGAGCACGGTAGACAAACTCGTGGCCACCTTGGACACCAAAGAAAAATATATATGCCATTATCATACATTGCAAAAATATCTCAAACTCGGGTTGTGGATCAAAGAAGTTTACCGAGTATTGAAATTTCGTCAAAAGCCATGGATGGTGGGTTACATCGACAAAAACACAAAATTGCACAAATTGGCCAAATCTGATTTTGAGAAAGACTTTTTCAAATTGATGAACAACTTGGTCTTTGGCAAGACGATGGAAAATGTCAGATATCTAATTGACGGTCATTTACTGAAGGACGTACAAGACGCCGACAAATACAGAAAATTAACTTATAAACCAAATTACAAATCGACGGTACCATTTGAGGAGTGCAAGCTTTCGTTTGTGGAGATGTACCGAACCAAAACAAAATGAAATAAGCCAGTCTATTGTGGTGTAAGTATTCTCGATATTTCAAAAACATTGATGTACGATTTTTATTACAACGAGCTAAAAGCAAATTTTGGTGAGGGGGTACGCTTACTTTACACGGACACTGATTCTCTATTAGTTCAGATCGAGCGAAGCTCACATTCCTTGGTCGACTACCTAAACGAAAAGCGCAATTTGTGTGACTTTAGTAATTACCAGCCCGATCATCGACTTTACAGCACCAAAAATAAAAACGTTATCGGCAAAATGAAAGACAAATTTGGTGGCAAAACAATTTTAGAAGCCGTGTGCATCAGACCAAAAATGTATTTGATTCTGACGGTCGATCAAAATTTAAAGAAGGCGAAAGGGGTCACAAAAGTAGTAATCGAGAAAGCTGCCTATTTGACCGGGTTTATTATTTCAATAAACAGCAGCTATTGAAATCAGATAAGCGTTGGGTGTTTACTCTGTCGCAAAACAGACTAACCTCTCGCCGTTGGACACAAAGAGCGAATCGAGTGAGTGAAGCAAATGAACGAGCGATGCAAGTATTACCGAAGCGAAGCTAATCCCGGTATTACTCCGGTAATTCGGTATCCTCGGGTACGACCTGAAGTTCCTCTTTGACGAAACTTCTATTTGGGCCGTTTAACAGATAATGTAAAGTTGGGCCCGTTTTTAACCGCTTGCCATTCACCCGTTTAATTGACAGGTGCGCTTTTCAATTTGGTTAAACGTCCACGGTCAAGACTGGATCTGTTGATCTTCTGAGGGTGCTGCCCTCTTGCTCACCCGGGTAATAGAGAAAACCTAACGACCGCGTCTGGAGGAAGTTCTCTTTGACGCTCGCTTCGCCCGCTCACAGGTGCACTTTGGTGTTTGGCTCGCTACGCTTGCTAATTTGATAGCTTCTGCAGGAAAGGCATCGATTAAACGCGTTTTTTCCTCGTTAAACGATTTCACGTCCTGGGGCAAACGTTCTACCCATTCAACGTGTAGTTCACCCAGGTTTTTATCATTTCATGAGCGTATTGGTGGCCGAATAAACGCCCGGCTAAAGTGCGGTTAAACCTTTCCACGATTCCTTGAGATCTGTGAACACCCGGCTCACCCACTTGAATTTCTACCCCGTGTTTTGCCATTAACTTTTTAAACTCGCCTTTGAATTCAGATCCAGAGTGTACCATTATGAATTTGGGCCAGGTCAGAGGTGATCGCTCGTAAATTTTCTTGGTCGCTTCGCTCACTTGCTCGGCAGTTTTACTCTCAACGGCTCGGCTTCTTTATACCGGGAACCCACGTCTACCACGGTCAAAGCGTACTTAAACGCTTTTCTTTTAACTCGGTCCCAGGGTAAATACAAAACGTCCATTTGATGCGCGTAATTAGGTTTGACCGATTCTGATTGCAACATTGTGGGTCTGGGTACGTAATTTGGTGCGGGTAAATATATTTGCCAAATGGCCTGCTTTTTTAACCAGTTCCTGATAACTGATTTGTCAGCACTGGTCTTTTCGTGTAGATGATCGACCGCGCCTTCTCCTCGCCAGTAACCCTGTGGGCTGTAAAATAGTTTTTTAAAAGTTTGGTCCATTTTAAAATAAGTTACGCAAATCAATAAGCTAAGAAACCGCTCAAGGCCGTCCCAGATATAATCCAAACAAACTCTTTTGATCTTCGGAAGGCTCGTAAAATCGGATAACTTAGGAACTGGCGGTAACGGCGTGATACTCTTACCGGTCAATTCCGAATAAGCCCGTAAAGCTTCGTCCACGTTTACAATGACGACGTCATTGTACCTGGCACCGCCAAACTCGCTTTTAAACTGGATCTAGACGGCGCCTCGGACGACAACCGTACCGTATATAACAACGTGGCGAGAAACCTGGTTTCGGGAATAAGCGTGAGTCTCCAAGGAAACAAGATCGTAAGTTACCGAGATGTGGACGTATTTCAAAATTTAAGGATAATTGGTTATCTCTGTCGCAGACGATAAAAACGAAGCTGCAAACAACGGTAAAGATAAAGCGATTGCCGACACTTTTGAAAACAGATACGCGATTCCTTTAGACACGCAGATGTTAACGGATCATTCTCAGTTCCACCCGTCGTGGTTTAAAGAGCCTCTGACGTATCCACTGACTTTTAACGGGCACGACAAAGTGGTCAACTCGTCAGATACAGCTGCAGAATACTCCATCTCGGACCTGACCTTGGAATACGAAGTCTTCACCAATCTAGACTTGGCTCAAACCTTGAGAAACAAAAAAACGATGTATTACCTATTCGACCAGCGGTAAACAAGTCGGACACGCTATGGAACATCAGCATCGATCAGACGATCAAGAGCTTGAAAGGAATTTTGATTCTGTTTAGAGAACCGGCTATAAAAAATCCCCAGAGATTTTATAATCCGCATATAACAAAATCAATTGTGACGGTCGAAGGTAAACCGAATCAATTGTACTCGCAGGGTCTGTTTGAATACGAACATTGGAAGGTAGTTACAAAATACTTTGGCGATTCGGAAGGAGAATCGGCTAGAGCAGTGGCCAAGGACTAAACTTAACCGGAGTAGATATAGCTGAATATTTAAGAGATAGGTACGGTCTCTGGCTCGATTTCAGAAGTTCTGACGATAACAGCGCTCACGGATCGGGTAGACCACTCGGCGGCGGTGGAGATATATCGATTCAAATGGAAAGAACGAGCGAAACCGTGGGACCTCTGACGATGTACGTGTTCCGGGTGATGGATTCTCAACTCACGGTGGGAGAAGGAAATTTCAAGAGTTTGGTAAATTAAAATGAGCGAGATGTATAACCAGAGACCATACTTTCACAAGAATCCGCATTGTGCCTTGATCGTGGGTAAGACGGGTAGCGGGAAGACTAACTGGATTTTAAATTTATTGGAAACTGAATATAAATAAAACGTATTTGGAACGGCCGTGGATATACACCGACGAAAATGTTTACTTGTGCGATTTGGATCGGGAGAGACTTGAATTAAATGATCAAACTTTATCAAAAAATATTCGACGGAACGAACACGTTGTTTATCGCCAACGACTGTGCGGCCGATCAATTTATTAAGTATCGAAAGAGGTCCAAGGCGAATAACACCTGCGCTCTCAGTAAGATGGCGTTCTCGGGTCGACATTACCTTCATAGCTGCTGGCTACTTACCCAAAAGTATAATTCCGTTTTAAAAGATTTTAGAGAGGATACTGCCTGGACTGCTATCTTCCATTTCAAAGATAGATTGTCCTTTGACCAATGTCTCGACGAAAACGACGTAGTACCGGCCGAAAAACGAGAGGAGATTAAAAAATTTTACGTGACGTGAAATTTAGTAAATTGACGTTAAATACGGAACCACTGGTGAGTTATTTCGTTCAGTAAAAATGAGAAAAATTTTAAAATACTACTAATAAAAGTAAGAATGAAAAGGAATTGCGCTAAGTGTCATTGGCTTTTAGACTTGACAAACTTAAAATGCAGAAAACAGGCGTTAAACACGTGTTAACACGGGAAGCAGGGATCTCAGTGTGTTGAATGCAACGGATCGTCGATTTGTGAACACAGGCGACTAAGATATGCTTGTAAACATTGTGGTGGCGGTGGCATCTGTGTGCATGGAAAACAGAGGTCATATTGTAAGATTTGCAATGATCCCGTTGAAGTAACGGTTAGAAGATGGATAAGTCATTGTCGTCAATCGGGTAAGAAGTATAACCGCTTTGAACCTGATCGTTTTATTGACACAGAGTTTTGCCAAAGATTAATCGAAGACTATGAATACTGCTTTTACCCAGATTGCATGGTTCAGATGCAGTTTATCGAATATAAGGATGACCTGGGTACCATCGAGCGGTTAGATAACTCTATTGGGCACATTAAATCAAATTGCGTGCTAGCTTGTCGTAGGTGTAATTTAACGCGTAAGTGTGATTTTTTTCTTGAGTCAACTGACTTGTAAGCTATTTACCATTTAGTTACCCTTTGTTATAGCTGGGCTATAATGGCTATAATTTTTTCATTTTAGTTATAACAAATAAGCAACAATGTTACAGCTAGTTCAACTACTTATTCAATTTGTTATCGCAATGAATTTAACCTACTACACAATTGAGTACCTACGACTTAAATATCCCTACAACAAATTTAAAACGTATATATTTAAATGGACAACATCAAAAGCATTCTCACCGATTCAAAAAGCGTAGCGAGCGTTAAAGACAGACTCTGCTCGATAGCTGCCGTCAGGGGAAAGTAAAAAGTACCTAGGTGAAGAATATTTGATTAAAGAAATTGAAGCTCTGTCACCCAAGGACCAAGAGAAGCTTTTCAATTTGTACGAAGTTAAATTTGGCAAAGAGATCGTTAAAACCCTCGGCCACGCGATTTTGAGCCTCTACTCTCGCTTACTCGGTATAGCTACTCCGATCGATCTACTCGGGTTTAACGTCAACTTAACGTTCGAAGAAGCGCTGACCAAAGACCTAAACGACGACCCGATTATCAGTCAGACCATGGGTCACTTACCTACCGAGATCTGTTACAAGTACGGAGTGTACTGTCACCATTGACAGCCGCGTTAATTACCACTAAACACCTGGATTTCAACAAAAGTTCTGTTATATTAAAAGAAGATGTCAACGAACGAACAAGCGACCGAAACGAACGAAATGAACACTCCTGCAAACAGTCCGGTAAAGAAGAACGTACAGAAGGTAACTAAAAGTAAAAATCTGAATTGTGTATAAAAAGGTGAGAAATTAGCCGAGCATAACATAAAGATGAAGCAGCAGCTCGCCAAGATGAAATTAGCGAACGAAGCGAGCAGCGAAGAGAGCAATGAAAATAAAATTTATCAAACGGCTTTAGAGAACAGAAACTTGATATTTGGTGGATTGGCCATTGGAGCGCTTGCGGTCTATTTAATTTGGAAAAACAAAACCGTTTAACCAAAAAGCGAACAAAACGAGCGAAGCAAGTATTCTGAGCAAAACCCCGAGTGTAGCGAGAGCAGAAAGTCGAGCCAACAAAATAAAATTGAAGAACAGATTTTAGACATGGAATAAATTTAAGATTCCTTATTAAATATGAGTAACGCTAAATCAATCGACGTAAACGGAATTGCAAATACTGTTTACCACGGTGCAGTCGTTTCGGCAATCTCCATGGGTTACGCCATGCTATCGAGCAAGCTATCAAACCGCCGGATCTAAATAAATTATATGCCGAAGTCGCGTTGAAATTGACCGCGCTGTCTAGCGGTGCATTGGCTACCCAGGGTTGGTTGGTAGCACAGGGTATCCTGCCTGCAAGCCTGCCCACCGCTTAAAAAACGTATATTATAAAAGAAATGGCTGAAGGGGGATTTGAAATGGACGAAATGGGGCAAGAGCGTGAACAAGAAAAATTTTGAGCAAAGCGAGCGCGACCAAGATTTTGTTGACAGTAACTTATCTTCAGATCGACAAGAAACGAGTTTTGTGGAAGGAAATGACTCCATAGTGAGGCCGGGGATAACCACTGAAGACCAACGTAATGATGTCACTAAAGATGCAATGTATAGTTTTTATAACGACATTAAAAAAACTACTGGATTTGAATCGACCGTGAAAGACACAATATATTTAGCCTTGATTCTAAAGGATTTCTTTATGCCTGACTAGAATACAAAGAGACCTAGGAGGACGACGGTTTCTCGCATTATCTACCTTAGAAAAAGATGCAGGTAGTATAAATTTTATCACACGCACTTTAGGGTAAGAAGGCTACAAGGATCCTGCAACTGAATTAATTGAAGAGGTAGAAGCTGTTTCAGACAAAATAGAAAAGATCACAAATGAAGACGGGTCTGTAGACAAATTAGATGAGGCACTCGATCAACTTCAATTAATAGCGCAACAGTGTAGTAACTTAAACCCAGAAGATGCAAATTCAGAATTTACTCTCAGAGCGATTAGAAGTCTCGACCAAAGCTTACAAACAATAAGAGGTCAATTAAAACTTCAAAACATTGAAGGAACCAGATATCACGCGAGAACAAAACAAATCAGAGCTTAAAATTCTTACAGATTTTAACGATGAGTTAGCAGCATTGAATATGCAGCGAAAAATTTAAACATGGGATTTAGAAACCAATTTGAAACGTTAAAAGAAGCGATTCAAACAGCTCTAGGTAAAGATGTAACTTTACGCGAACGAATTAATATTTAATTTAGAGAACAAGGCGTCACGATCGTAAGTATTTTAAAGGCTTTTAGTTTAGCCGTGAGTCTCCATTTTATTATATACGTTTTGAAAAATCTTGTTTGGCGAGGTTTACTTTATCGAGTGCGTTTTCCCAGTGCTTATCCGAAACTTGAAATAGATCTTTCACTTGAGATTCGGTTTCCCCGGTTGTCTCTTGATAACACACCGCGATTAAAGCCTTCAACGGTTTACCTCTAGAGATCTTACCGTTTAAAACTTGCTTTAACTTATATTCTATTTCACCCATTTCACCAGTTTTTAAAAGAAATGTTATATTTTTGTAGGGTTTTTCTCAATTTTGGTGGCGGCGGTTTCCTCCAAACGTGATGCTTGTAATATCGATCTCCCATGTCTGCGGGAGTGTAAGAAGTGAGCGAAGCGAACCCAAAAATTAGACCGAAATGTTTGCAAGGGTATCTTTCATCTATTTCAAGTATTTGGTGGTTACAAGGAGGTATCGGTTTACTTTGTTTATGAGATCCCGCTATGTGTACTTCCTTTAGATTCAGCAAGTGACAAAGCTCCGCATCAGTCATCTTTTATTAATAGTTCATTTATTTAAGGTGGTTATAAACGAGTTCAGGTCGGGCAAGTCTCGACAGCAACAGGAAGTCCCTTTTTTGTTTGTGAGTGATTGCTGGTGCGATCGGCGCTAGTCACGAGTTGTTTACACAAAAAGTGCGCCGGGGTCAAAAGTTCAAGGTCGGTGAAGTGTAAATCCCCAGCGGGAGTGGGTGAAAGGGGGTTTTGGCTCAGAAGGTGTATATTTACCCGGTATTTTTAGAGCCAGATTTACGGGTCGATGAGGTACCCAGGGAAAATTGTTAAAATCTGGAATTCCAGATTTTTAGGCGATTCCCCCGATTTTTTGAGTCGATGTACTACCTGGGGGTTTCTGCTGAAAACGGTGAAAAGGGCGTGTGGTCCAGAATCGGCTATTCCTTACTATTCCATCCTCGGATTCTGAAGACCTCATTTTTGGGTAGTGATGAACAAGACACGGAATATAGAGAGGTTTCGCAGCGTTACCGATGCGGATACAGATACGATAACTGTATCCGTTTACGTCTTCACGCATATGATTTTTTGCTTCGTAACTCGTAACGATTTGATCACTTGAGGGCGATGCATCCACTATGGCGGCGGCCAGGGAGACAACAGAATGACTCTGCGATTCAGTGGAAAATGAAGACGAAGACACATTTTTTTTCCTTCTTCAGCCACATACATAGTCAACGACCTTCGATTCTGATAATCCAAGATTTCACTTTGACAATACCTCTGTTGTTCAGTGCCTAAGTAACTTCAGGTAGCCTATGAGTATGAGAGGGTTATCCATGCTCTGGGTGCATCCAAGGCTAGGGCTAACGGCTCTAAATCTACTCGCCTCTCGCTCACGACTGAAGTGTACACGTGTTCAGGTGAGGGAAACCCTATTTTATCAAATTTAGTTTCAAGTAATTTATTTTTGCAGTCATTCACATGTTGATCAAATCAGCCTAGATAGGCTGGGATTAGGCCTATGTAGTCTGCAGCTCATTTAAGGAGGGTTTCCAAAAATAAACAAATGCTTACGTAGCTTATCTTTTCCTCTTGCATGTACATTTAACAAACAGATGATCCGCCAGCTTGCTGTCAGGCTTCACTTACCCGAGGAGATAGTTTGCCCCAACAGAACTGCTGTAGATAGAACGGATGCACTGTGTGTTCTCAGACGATTGGTGTATCCAAACGGACTTTCAGATTTGGAGCCCTTTTGTGGCCGGCCAAAATCGACAATGTCAATGATTATGAATGCAACTCTCAATCATCTGTTTGACATGCACGGTCATCTCTTATCAAACTTGCATCCTCCATGGTTCCTCAACAGATTGCAAAGATACGCAGATGCCATCAATCTGAAAGGTGCTCCACTAACAGATTGCTTTGATTTTATAGATGGAACTGTTCGCCCTTTTTGCAGACCAAAACAAAACCACAGAGTCTGTTACAATGGGCACAAGCGGGTTCATTCGCTCAAGCTCCAGTCAATTGTTGTACCAGATGGCATGATAGCCAATATATATGGCCCTGTTAAAGGAACAAGGCATGACTGTGCTTTGCTTCGTGAGAGTGGAGTCATGGATATGCTGCATGCTGCTGGATTAGTAGACATCAACGGGCTGCCATTTTCCTTGTATGGAGACCCAGCATACCAATGATAAAATTTCTTCTGTGTCCATTTATGGGGGCAGACCTCACAGAAGAGCAGCAAACTTTCAATCATGAGATGTCGTCTGTTAGGGAGTGTGTCGAGTGGCAATTTGGGAAAATCCTGTCTCATTTTGCATTTAAGAAAAAACTTGAAAGTACTTCTTCAGCCTGTTGCAAAGTACTATTTAGTAGGTGCATTGCTTACCAACGCTCATACATGTCTCTTTAGCAGTAAGACCAGCCAGTACTTTGAAATTGCTCCCCCCACTTTGGAAGTGTACCTTGCTTGAACTGACTCACCTACTGACGAGTCAAAATTAACACTGTCATGGCTGGATACTGGTGTAATCATGTATAAGGTGAAAACAGCACACAGGAAATCTCGCTGCTTTTGCCTCATCTCGCTGCTTTTTCCTCAAACTGTGTCGTTTCTTTTTATTAGATCTCATTTTTGAAAATTCTTTTATAATTACTTTGTAATAAAACTATAAGAGACAATAGATTTATTCTGACAATGTGTAAATAACATTTTTGCTCTCATGGCAGATTTCCATTTGTATCATTTGAAATGATTCTTACAAACATTGAATAAAGTACTGTGGCTGTGGTGATGTAGTAGCTTTTGCAATCATGATTGAATTTAGCGGTTTTTTTTTTCTTGGTGGGCATAACTGTTAAAACTTCATTGTTCCTGTTTTCCCCAAGTTTAGAGACAAGCACATCATCCCAATGAGGCGTGTAACATTTAGTTAATGAGAAAAAGGCATCATCCTGTGAAACATCATGTAGACCAATCCAACAACTGGCCAAATGAGGGCAGTGGACCACGAGATCTTTTTTATTCTTGATGTGATAGTTTTCTTCAAATATAGCTTAAAGACTCGCCCATAATAAGTAAGTTGTCGCCTTCAGATTGGCCTATAAACTGCTGAGTTTGAACAACAATAAATTTAGCAACTTAACTTAAAAGTCATAAAATCTTTAAAATAGTTGTTCCCAAACACATGAGGGCAAAACAGATAATTGCAACCATACTTTCAATCCCCGGCAATGGGAGGGATGCAAGGGAAGTTGAAAGTTTAGGCTTGCCTGAACATGAACCTTTACTTATTTTTATTTGCAATCAATTTTTCGATGACCTCAAATGTGGCAGCATCTTGTTCCATCCTTTGCTCCCTTTCACGCTTTTCTAGTTCAAAGTGTTCACGGTCAAGGTGCAACTGTTCAACTTTAAGTTCCACTTCTCTTGCAATTTTTCCTTTCGCTATTTCCAAATACTCAGTAAAACTAGCCCGAGCTCCAGATTTCTTGGGACGTCAATTACCATCTTCCAGGTTCCCTGAAAGAGAATGTACAAAGCTATGTACATTAACACACAATCTGGGCATGAAATGAAAAAACAACTTCTATTCACTGCTCTGCACGTGTACACTAGAAGGTTGAAAAGTTCAGACCAGATAGGTCTACGGTAAAAAAAGGTTTCCTCCATTGTTGAAGCTGGCTCAAAATTCCAAGAAACTGAGCGATTTATAGCATATGCCCCCAAAGTTATTGGACAATATATATTGAAACAGTGATGTACCGGTATACGTTTTACATTCTATTTGAGCAATGTTACCTGGCTTTTCAGGGTCACCATAATTCTAGCTGCCTGTCTGGTGTCCTTTCCCTGTCCCTCCTTCTTCTCCTCTGCCTTCATCATCTTCCTTTCCTATTTCATCTTACTGAACTCTTGGAGCGATTCGTCCACTTCGCATATCGCAACTAACCTAACGTTATACTAGTCCCAAAGGCCACGCATGCTAAGTGCCGAATTCATGCCTTTATTATAAAAGACAAAGCTAATCTTTACGCATTCAATTCACACCTCTGGAGAATGACACCAAGAACAATATTTTCTGGGAATTTTTCTAATTGATAGTGTAACAGTTGACAAAAAAGTAAAACCGGTAACTGTTTTTGCACTTACGAGTATATCCGGCCGTATCCGTTTTTCATACTCAGGCAAAACATGCGTACTACGGATACACGTCTCGGAAGCACAAAAGGTGATGACGTATCTCTTCGCGTAACTGTATCCAAAACCCTCCGAAAAAGGCCAAAAAAAATATAAAAGTACCGCATGTGGTTTGACTGATATAGCACTCTAAGGAGGCACTTACCTTCATTACATTTTATCCAATGCCTCACTTTCCCTTCAATGTTCCTGTATCATTTGCATTTTTTAAAAATTGAATTATTACACATTTTTCAAGCTGAGCATCCAAAAAGATAATTAGTATTCAAAATTTAGTTTTGATTGGATGTACCATAGGTGTTAATTGGGCTTTATTCCTTTCATGTAACGTAATTCGTTAGGTGCACGAAAATCTTCCAATGCTTGATGATGAACTTGGATGCTGCGTTACATTCGTTCATGCTATTTCAAGGTGCTTATTTTTGTTCAGTATTACTGGGACGTGGAATTTAGAAGAAGTTGAAATAATGTGCGTGTCTGTGTGTGCAGTACCATTAATTGGACATTTTTACTACATGTATGAACTTGCCAGGTAAGTTTCAAATATACATGTCTTTAATCGCACGTTAACTTAAAAATGTCATATACTAAAGGAAACAGGCCATGTGGAGTGTCAAGTTTAGCAACCTATATCTGTATATTTATACTGGAGGCAATACTCAGGACCACTTGCTGTATGTTGCCAACTACATGTACCGGTACCAGCATTATGATACCCATCATACACAAACTGAAAATATATTACTGTAAATATGAATGATTTGAAAAGAGTGTCAATTTGTTAATTGCTGCGTGCTGCTTTTGGTGTGGCACGAATGTACTGGTAATCGTGTGTTTGTGTCTATAGGTGAAGAATATTGTGGCGAATGCAACTGACACCTCTTGTGGTGGACCCAGTAACCGGCCGGATCAGGGATGGAATTGACCTGGCCCAACCTCACAAATACATTTATTAACCTTGAGCAAGGATGAGCGGCTACCCTGACCCAAGGGGGGATATCGGTTAACGAACGGCGGACTAAGCCTAGGGGCAGTTCGTTGGTTGGAAGTTTACCACCAATTAGGAAAGACTGGATTTATCTGGCAATACAGTAATGAAACACAGGGAAACCTAAATAAACTTCACAGTTACACAGAATTTCTAAAGACAATAATCAAGTATTTAATTTATATAAATCACACAAGGTTTATGGACACAATACACCTCACATGGCAATACAATATGCCTCACGTGGTTAACTAACCACCCGACTAACTTAAACACAGCTAGTCTACAGCCCAAGGGTTACCTCACTAAATAGTGATAGCCCTCACACAAATAACACAGAGTGTCACGCAAAACAGGGTCGATCTAACGAAAGGGAAATTACCCTCACAGCGATATGAGTACATCAAGTAAACGTCAGGGCTAGCTAGCAAAATGACAAGATTGCCTTCTAGCCGTCACCCCACTATCAGTGCTTACAGACGACAAGCAATCCAACAGCAAAGACCACTAGCTCCTAGCCTAGGTTCACGACACTCAGCTCTATCACTAAAGTAATCTAGACACAATACGGTTCGCTACTAGACCTACCGGTTATAGTCACTACACGCAGCGCCCCTGGTGCAGCGTCCACGCTATGCCTCGCACAGTCACAGCACAGAACGGTAGAAAGCGTCCTCCACGATCCTGCCACTGTGCGACCCAGCAGCGAAACTTACTAACTGATTGTGCGCGCTCTAAGTACACCGCAAGCGCCCGGACCTAGTGCTCTACGCAACGCTGATTGGTCAACGCAATACTTAATAATTCATGACTTAGACTGGCATTCATGCCTACCTCTGTTTCGTCACACAGGCCCCAGCTAAGCTTGGTCCGTCCCGGGCCAAATGGCTTAATCTAAAACTATAAGAAACAGGGCTCTATTATACAATTACAACAACAACATGAGGTCTACCTAAACCCCAAGATCAATAAATCTTATACAGTTATAACCCCTGCCATGAGGTCCATAAACCTAACACCAGTTATAAGTACAGATATACATTACCTACTTAATGTGGAAATCACTCACTTTATACAAAACAAACCTGAGGTTTACCTAATAAACCTTGTTACAACTAGCATAATTTATTCACAAGTGTACTCTCTACTAAGTTCATAATATACCTCAAAATTCTCCTGCTATTTATACAATTAAAACGTCCGTGTTTTGTTTCTGACATAAAAATAAACTTCAACTAGTAGCAAAACCTTTAGTGATCCTCAACACTTCAAACTTCAAAATACACTGAAGAAATAAGTTAACTTTAACCTGTAACACAAGCAAAACATATTTACAAAGTGCTTTTCCTTGCTAGTCATAGACAAAAGGTAGAAGCAAATAAAAACTAAGTGCTGTCTTCTGCAACTGTGAGATACTCATTAGCATCGACAGGTCTCAGGTATGCCTGATGGTGGACTTCTTCTCGATTTAGCCTGCCATCGAGGAAGGTTTTGCGGAAGATCTTCTCTTCTATGGTTGCAACCTTCATTCTCTTCGCTGGTTTCCCTTCCTCGTCTCTGTCAGTCTTCTCCTCATGCTCTGGGCTGGCTTCTGTACCTGAGCTCATGGACATCATTGACTTGGGTTACTCGGGAGTCTGACGCTCCTTCCTCATCAGTTCAAGAATAGAGCAAGGATTACCCCCATGGCGAAAGATTGGTACACTATGAGGAACCTGCGGCTGGTCAGACACTGTCGAGTGCTCAGCGTCTGTGCTCTTGGCTGGACTCTCTTGCTCGTTGGACTCCCCTGTTGGGCAGCGGACCAGAGGTGATATGGGGGTTGGGGAGAGTGAAATCAAAGCTTCTCTTGTGGGACTTCCACCTGTTTCTTCGAAGGTAGCTGTCTTTGTCGGCTCTTGGCTTGTCCCTTGGCCGGAACTTTTCCCTGTGGAACCTGCAGCCTGAGGTCTTTTCCTCACTAGGTCGAGAATGGAACGGGGCCTCCCAGTCAAGCGAATGATCGGGGATATTGATGAACGGCTCACACGAGACAGGTTGCTCACCGTTGAGTGAGAGGCCTTTTCATCTTCAGCTGGGCCCTTCCCAGCTGATGAGGTCTCGCCTATACCTAAGAGCATCCTCATCAATTTAATTCCTCAAACTACCCTGGGATTATAGGCCATCTCTCCCCCTGAGGAACTTTTAACACAATTTATAGTTTCCCCAAATCCTCCCTATATCGTGCCGGGAGCCGGTGTTCCATCTGAGGGTACCTTGTGGGAGCTTCTGTCGGGCCATTGCCCTCGTCCTTGTATCCGGAAGGACCAACTGTTTGAGCCTCAGGAGGCTCATCACTTCTTCCACGAACCTTACTCACTCCATCATGTACAAGCTCTAACCCAATAGATTGGGGACCCCTAGCTATTTCCTGCATCAAGGGTTCCGCAATCACCTTTGGCTCATATCGCCATGGTTTTAGGGTCTCGCCAGTGTATGGTTTGAGCCTGTCTCCATGAACTACAAAAGCCTTACTTCCAGGCTTCCGTTGAATCCTCTAAGTTACATCAGAGAGTTTCTTGACCACCAGAAATGGTCCATCCCAGCGAAGCTCTAACTTCGGGGACCTCCCTTTCTTCTTGGACCTACTGAAAAGCCAGACGAACTGACCTTCCACCAGCCCTCCTCCATGCACCTTGCGGTCGTAGTTCCGCTTTTGATGCCTGGCACTTTGAGGCACTGTCTACCTCTGCTATGAGCCTCCTGCAGATTCTGCCTCAACCCTCGTGCAAAATCTGTTTTTACCGGGTCCTCCACTGTAGGACCTTCAATTACCAAGTCCACTGCCGACCTGGTCTCCCTCCCCAGCATCATCATATTCGGAGACTCACCAGTCGACTCTTGGGGAGTGCAGCGATATGCAAAGTATGCATATGGCAGAAACTCATCCCAGTCACTCTGTTTCCTCTTTGGTTCAATCATCACAGCAACCACGTTGATCAAAGTCTTATTGAATCGCTCAACCAGTCCATCGGACTTTGGGTTGTACGCTGTAGTTCGAGTTTTGGATATGCCCAAAACCCGACACATCTCAGCAAAGACAGCCAACTCAAAGTTTGTCCCTTGGTCTGCGCGCAGTTCCAAAGGAATCCCAAACCTACAGACAAATTCGGTGACAAATTTATTTGCCACAGTTTCAGCCCTGGCATCGGGGAGGGGATATGCCTCCATCCACTTGCAGCAGTAATCCCCGACCACCATGATCCAAGAATTGCCACTGTCACTCCGGAGCAGTGGCCCCAGCAAGTCCACAGCCACTCTTTCCATGGGCTCGCCAACCACGTACTGTTCGCACTGTCTTATGAAAGACCTCACGTCAGCGGTCATTCCCGGCCAGGAAATACCGCATTTTTACCTTGGCCAGTGTCTTTGTGACACCCAAGTGACCGCTCGTCCGACCACCATGAAGCTCACGAAGGACCTCTTCTTGAAGCTTCCAGGGAAGTACCAGTCGCCACGTAACTGACTTCCCATCGTCGGACTCCCACCTTCTGCAAGTAACTGAATTTTATTAATTTAACTAGCTTAATCACAGCCAAGAGAAAAGGATAGGCCCTATTGTATTGACAACAGCCTGCATATCTGAAGTTAGCCCACACCTAGCTAGCTGCCTAACGTTAGGCCTAACATTAGCCCTGGTTGGACGATGTCTTCATTGGCGCGGCACTTCATAAATATTAATATAATAAGGCCGTGGCTCTTGTTACGGAAGCTTTAACGTATTTCCCATTTTATATTGCTACGGAATTGCAACAAGTGGGAATTGGGACTTTAGGCCTAGGCCTACTTTCCTTAAAATCTCCCAAGCCACTGAAAAAAGAAGAAATTCGAAAATTTGGAGTTTCGGATTTTTATCTCCTTGTTCGTTTTTTTTTAATTCTTCAAAGCCACGAAGTTTGAAACTACAAAAATGTCACTGAGTACAGCGTTGAACACACAAATTTTTTGTCTGTAACTCAATGCTATATACCGCCTGACCAGTCAGCTTGTCCCCTGCCTTTTAAAATCTTTCACAGAAATAGGCCATACTTAATACATGTTGTAGGTTTATTCCAGCTTTGTGGTCATTATGTTTGCACAGTTGCAATTCTGTAACAACAAAAAAATCCGCAGCAAAAGCCATTTCAAATAAGTAAAACTGCCTTATTGAGTCTTAATGGTTGATGTAAAAAAAAAATGTATAGCAAATCTGCCTCCGATGCACATCCCGAAAACGCAATCCAAATAGTATGACCATGAATCGTGCACAAAGCAGCCTCATGTGTGTATGACTTGTTCGCACATGTGTAGTATTGTGGTGTGTTGTGGGGGTTCTTCAAAATCGAATGCAGTTTCAGTCATGTCGGCACTGAAATGATATTAGTTCAGCACTCATTACAGTGCTGTGCATGTGTGAGCGGGTCATGTTGCTGCGCATTTTACGCAAGGTCATGCCATGTGATTGGATTTTTAGAACGTGCATCGATGTCAGATTTGCGATAAATTTTCGTAAAATACTTCAACCAAGAGGGCATATTTACTTCATGTCCAAGCCAAAAATGGATATAGGACAAAAAAAACATCTGGATGAGATTTCAGGTACCTCCATAAGGTAAAAGTGTGGAAAATTGGGACTTCCTTATTTTCAGCAAGACGGGGATCAGTCATCAACTGGACGTTAGTCATCATGCAATGAAGACATCATCCAACCTGGGCTAGCCCAGTCCTAAAGTTTGCCCAAGCGTTACCTATATCTGCTTTTGGCTTGGACTACCCTGTACTTAGTATTAGCAGAACTTTCATGACTCGAACTCAAGCCTTTCTAACATTAACATAAATACATGACAAGGTATAGCTAGTTCAGTTGATGGAATGGGTTATTATTATTATGTCTTGTGCTAAGAATACATTAGTCTAACAAGCCTAGGCTTAGGCATATTCGAGTCGGCCTATTTGCAAACTGGTGGTTGTAGGGTGTTAAATAAACTTTTTCGGAAAAGAAAATAATATTGTTAATTATTTTAGCTTTTGTTCTATTTACATCTTGCTCCCTTAACTTAAGTATGAAATCATGGTATCAAATTGCATCAAGTTTCTTTACAACACTAACAGATATTATTATTATTTTTGTTTTGCTTCAGGGAAAAAGGAAGTTGATGTCTTGGTCCAATGGCAAGATGGCTCTCGAAATGTTGTTTCAAACATTGACCTTGTGTATCGAGGGCCCTTAAAGAAAAAGAAACTTGTCAAGATGAGATGGGGAGCAACATGGTGGAGAGGACAAGTGATGGATTTTGAAAAGGATGTTGAGAAAAGTAGGTCATCATTATTTAGGCATATCCATATATGGAATTTCAAAAAAATTACTATATTAGAAAAAATCTGTGTAAGATTGTGAGTTTTCCTCATACTTTATTTTGCCAAGTGCATCTGATGTAAACTGTGATGATCAGTCCTTGAGGAACCTTGGGTGCAATACTAAAAAAAGTATGACAGGCCAGCAAAATTTGGACAGGATTTTTAACAGCTTTGAACATGATTATGTGATGTATGATATGTGATTAACAGATCTATGTTAACTGTATTGGATCATCAGTGGTTTCAGAATATGGCTCGAGAATGTAAGGTCAGTAAAATCTTACATGTAAAACATGATCCTTAATTTATTCAGGAACTGGTCTATATCTGTCTTAGAAAAATGGTTTCAGAATGTGGTTTGAGAGTGTCATTGTACTTCCCTTTTTTCTGTCGTAGATGCACCCCTGACCTCTGTGGAAACCATTGGAAATGAGCATCTGACAAACCTTGAGGTAGCAGAGTCTATGACAGGTCAGTAAAATTTTCAATGTGACTTTTAGTCGAACCTCAATTCCCTGAAGAGGCACTTTTTGGTTGAAAAGGAGTTTTTTTTTTGGAAATGAAGAACATAATCTTTGCCACAGCCACAGTCCAACCTAAAAAGCTTATAGGCTGTATTTGAACAATAGATTTTGTTACACAAATTTTTGTTGTTTTTTATTCCTTTTTTAATTCTTAGGAAAAATGGTTATAATTACAATATTATATTTAAATGTACCATCTTGCGTAAATTTCATTTGCAGCAAGCTATCGGGAGAAAGAAATTCCTAGTGAAACAGCATTTACACCGAGTGTTACACATGGTGAGTGTTAAGTACATGTACGAAATCAACTTGTTTTTTAGCTTTGTTGTCTTAACTTTTCCTTAAAACAAATTTGAATTCTACAGCGGCATATCTAGATTTGTTGTGTGTGTTGGGGGTGGGAGATTTGAAAGTTAATGTGACTGTTGGCTCACTCATTGTCCTCCCCCCTTATGCAACTTGATTTCTCACAGTATTGCAATTGAACTCCATGTGTGGACTGCTTTAATACATGAATGTAGTTGTAAACCTTTATATATTTCTGCATGTGTAATGGAGCTCATTTTCGTCATAAAGGAGGAACCCTAAAACATGTATTGCACATCACATTGAGTGGTTCCTTAGAGAATGCAGCAGTGGTTTTATACAGATTTCATATTTTCCTCATTTTTTTTCTACAGATCCAGACATCCCAAACACAGGTTCTCATACAGACAGCCAGCTGAATCCATTAAGGAGATATGAAGATATCAGCAATAGCAAGACAGAAATCTGCTCAAATTTCACATGTAAAGATGAGATTTTTGCAGCATGTTCCATTTGCCAATGTCTGTTATGTTTTGAACACTTTGTAGGTGATACAAATTGTGAATCCCATAACGAGTTCTTCTATGCTTACAAAATAACTGAAGAGCCTGAAGATGGCACTGAAAAAAATGAATCAGTAAGCGAATTCATACTTCAGTCAGAGAGTGAAACTTCATTTGAATTGCTTTCAACTTCATTTGAAGAGGACACATGGAAATATAGCAATAGTGAAGATGGTGTTAATCATGACAACTCAGCAACCCACACACAGTGTCGATAAGACGATTATGTAGAAGTTAGTTCATAAGCAATAGAAACAGATCTCGGTCCTGTTGAAATGGACTTGCAACCAGAAGATTTCGTAGTGGATGGAGAACCTCGTACACTTAACACAACAGAGTCAATGAACAAGAGAAGTTTATCCAGAAATAAGAATGTGAAAGACAAAAGAAACAGTGGTATGGGATATTTCACAGAAAAAAGCAACAAATATATTCCAGGACGGAAATCACAGTCCTTTGTGTCTTGTTCAAAGTACTGCAAACCACGAGGGTTGTCATGTCAAGAGTTTTCAGAGGTTGCTAAGCATGAGATCAGAACAGCCTTTTTTACCCATGATTTGCAAAAACAAAGAGAGTGGATAGCAAGATATATCGAGGTAAAGAAACCTCGTAAGGGCACCTGTCACTAATGTGTACGCGCAAGAATGGAGACGGTGACGCAGAGATGTCTTCCCCTTCATTTAATGACTCGACTCCAAAGGAGCAGGTGAAAACTGAAATAAACACATGAATACAAGTATAAATTATATTGTAATTTAAGAAAATACACCCTAGAAGACAAGACAATTGGAACATGGAGACACCGACAATAAACACACGCCCAGCAAATATCCAACGAGTTCAGTCAACAAATAAGTAAACCAGCAAGAGACATAGCAAATAATTACATGAAGAATATTCCAACGGGCAAAGCACCTTGAATAATTAGCGAATGTAAGCAGGCACGATGTTCAATTATAGACTAACGTTATACATCAACCACAACTTACAAATCGTATGCGGGGTAGGCATCCCCAAATACACATAGTGGAAAATAACGACGTCCTATCAGCACTTAAACCGGGATATACAGGGGCTTCAGAGGTAACAGCAGTATTCTGGTGGTGCTGAAAAAATAAACGTAACATGAACAAAATAAACGCTAAGAACACATATCGTTACTAGTAAACCTTATTGTACATACATAGGAACACGAGAACGTCGACAAGCTATAACGGAAGGCATGGGCCTCTATACAACTTAATGGGACAAGCGAGACCTACGATATCGTCACAACATTACACTGCACATAGCCGAATATAAATTATAACACAAGGCACAAAATATGGGAAGAAAATGAACAGAACTCACAGTCTTCACGGCTTCCAACGACGTGACGAAGACTGGCACGAAAAGAAAGTTCCCGCACTAAATATACCCAACGAGTCTAGTACACACGAGAAGCGCATGCTGCAATGCCATTGGCTGAATAATGCGACATGACCCAGGAATTCCATGCAAATTAGCTAATCGTGAATAATAATACATTAAGAGAATAAAGAAGCATGTGACCCGACATTCCTAGGAACAAAACTGAGTTGGAAGGGACATACTATTCAAATCAAGGAACTAAATAGCGGCGGAGAAAAGAACCCGATGACAAAACTTAGCGGCGACGATAACACTCCCCCCTGAGAATGACTATTCGAAACCAAGATAACATAATAATTAACCTTATACATCATAATTCACACGTTTATACGATATACAAATATTAGTTTTCTTAAACACGACCACGAGTCCATATAACAAGACAAATAATCTTTCAAATTAAAGCACAAATATCCAACCAACGACCTCTTCTCTTCTAATAGTGTATCATAATACGGTTGCACCTGATAATTATAAATCATTACATCAAAATTTTACCCAAAAACTTTAGAAGGGGCGACAAACATCCAACATCAAATTTATGAATTGCATCACATAAAGTTTACCTTGTAATTGCATTATTCAAGTAGTATCAATTCTTAACACAAAATCTGTTACAAATATATGATTCTCAATTACACTGATCAAATGTACAAAGTCTCAAATTGAAGGCGGACCCGCGCCTTCCAATAAAATGACCTTGGTTACTGGACGAACAAGTTCTCTGGCCCGAGTTTTCAACTTAACTGATCTAACCAGACCATCTCTACCATGATTTACATCTTTTATTACAGCTAGTGGCCACAAGTTCCTAGGTGTTGTCTCTTCCACAAGCAGTACAAGATCACCTATGGCAAGATTATCAACAGAGTGGACCCATTTTGTCCTCCGTTGTAACTCTGGTAAATAAAATTTCAGCCATTTCAGCCAAAATTGATTGGCCAAGTGTTGAACATGTCTCCATCGACTACGTAAATGCTCGTGACTAAATCTACTAGGTGGATGACTGGAACTATTTCTCAAGAGCAACAAATGATTGGGTGTTATGGGCGAAGGATCACTAGGATCATCATTCAACTTAGTCAACGGCCGTCCGTTAACAATGGCCTCTATTTCACACAATACAGTTTCCAGAATTCCATCAGTCAATCTGACTGTACGGGGGAGTACGGCAATCATAACTCTCTTAACTACACCAATTAAACGTTCCCAAACTCCCCCCATATGGGAAGCATTGGGTGGGTTAAAATGCCACGTGATATCATGTTGGAGAGCATACGCATTAATAATCTTCTGGGAGAGCTCTTTCATGTTGTTTTTTAACTCAGTTGCAGCACCAACAAAGTTGGTACCGTTGTCTGAATAGATGAACTCAGGATGACCTCTGCGAGCTATGAAACGTCTAAGACCATTTAAAAATGATTCTGTATCCATGGTGTCTAGCTTCTCAATGTGAATGGCTCTAGTTGTAAAACAAGTAAACAAACAACCGTAACGCTTGACCTCCGATCTACCATATTTAACATAGAATGGACCAAACACATCAATTCCGACACATGAAAAGGGAGGTTTACCGGCCTCTACTCGCTCTTTGGGTAAATCTGCCATAATTTGCTGGCATGGCTTAGAATACAGACGTTTACAAGTGACACAGGCTCTAATAATTTTCTTAATCAGAGGCCTAGCCTTGGTGACCCAAAACTCTCTTCTGACCATAGCCAATACCCATTCTACACCTACGTGAGCCACACTATGGATATCATTAAAAATGGATTTGGTAATTACATGTTTTCCAGAGACAATGCACGAATTATGACCTTTATGGTTTCCATGCACACGACCACTAATTCTAAGTAGCCCTTGACTGTCTAGGTAAGGATTAAGTGCTCTAAGGGAACTCGAAGCTTTCACAAATTTCCCTTTCTGCAATTTGTCAACTTCAGAACCAAAAGACTGCAATTGAGATTTGCGGATAAGAGTATCACCCGCATGACGGATTTCCTCAACGGTCAACTGAGTGGCAGGCTTACCGTTCCAAAGATATTTAACAAACTTCAACCACCACGCTAAGGCTTGCTTCATCCTATACCAGGAGGAATAGTGATGAATTATTTGTACTAAAGGATCATCCTCAAGACAATTCGAATGGCACACGTCATCAATAATACCAACACTAAGACGATCTGTGGCGACAGCGTCAAGGGATACAATAGTAGACTTACGAACCTCAGGGTCATCATCTGTCAAGTCGACTGGTTTCCCTCCGCCTAAGTTCCAGTCATGTTTATACTTATACAAAATATCTGGACCATGGAACCATTTGCCATCTGACTTTAAGGTAGACTGTGGTCTTGTCACAAGATCCGCAGGGTTAGACTTGCCATCAATGTGATGCCACTGCTTAGGGTCAGTCAACGCTCTGATGCGACTAACTCTATTCCCAACAAACACATGGAATCTCCTACTATCATTATTTATATACTTCAAAACAATCTCTGAATCGGTCCAAAAATATGATGAGGTAACATCAATATCCAACTCAGTTCTAAGAAATGCATCAACCTTAGCAGTTAAGACCGCCGCTTGAAGCTCCAGACGGGGAATGGTACACAGTTTCAACGGAGCAACTTTATTCTTACTGAGAACTAACTGAACATGTATCATCCCACATTTGTTGACGCATCTGATATAGCTACAACAACCATAAGCCTTAGAGCTAGCATCCGAAAAATGATGAAGTTCAATCAAAGCATCATCAAAATCACATGGCTTGAAACAACGGGAAATTCTTATCTCTTTTAGTGCATGACATGACTGCACCCATGTACGCCAGGCGTCTTCAAGCTGTGATGGGACCGCTTCGTCCCAAGACAATTTATCAGCTGTAGCCTTTTGGAACAAAAGTTTTCCAGCGAGAACCACAGGGCCTAAAAGACCAAGAGGGTCAAATATAGAGGACACAGCACTTAGCATCTTCTTTCTAGTGAGAGGACTCTCCTTGTCACGCCCAACTTCGAAGAAGAACTCATCAGTAGATATCTTCCATTTTATGCCCAGCGCCCG
Organism: Acanthaster planci; assembly: GCF_054643075.1. Classification (NCBI taxonomy): domain Eukaryota; kingdom Metazoa; phylum Echinodermata; class Asteroidea; order Valvatida; family Acanthasteridae; genus Acanthaster; species Acanthaster planci. The sequence goes on along the minus strand of NC_141786.1, from coordinate 11,906,147 downwards.
ACTTTCACAAAGAGGACCCAGTGTACGAACTTCCTCGGCCACACAATCCTCTGATACTTCACTCAACAATTCTGCATCATTGACGACAAATTTTCTCAAGGTGAACCCTCCTTCACTCAGGACTCTTGGAGTTTCTGCGATGATGATCTTGGCATCGGCCTTTGACGACACAGAGCTAAGACAATCGTCCACATAAAATGAGCTGTCGACAGTGTATCTAACCAAAGGGTGAACATTAGAGGTATCAATGACCGTACGGCTGAGGGCATAGGTCGAACTTGAAGCACACCAAACGCCGCCAAACAAGTGAGAAGTCATACGGTAGTGAGCCAACTGTCCATCATCATACCATAAGAACCTGAGTGCATCCCTGTCTTTGGCGGGTGTCCTCACTTGGTTGTACATAGCTTCGATGTCAGCTTGAATCGCTATACTGTGTTGTCTAAAACGTAACAAAACTGGTAACAGTTTGTTGATTAAATCAGGACCCTGTAGACAGCGCTCATTGAGCGACTTCCCTCTGAATTTACATGCGCAGTCATAGACAACCCTAACTTTGCCTGGCTTCTTGTCGGTAGTAACCGCATGATGTGGAAGGTACCAGACTCTGTCACCTACTATCTCACCTGAGGGCACCTTTTCAGCATAACCTTTTGTCAACAACTTGACGATCTCTGCATTGTATTTAGGAAACAGCCCGTTTTCAACCAAACGTTTGTGTAAAGAATCTAACCTCGACTTGGCAACCGGGAAGTTATTCGGTAGCGGCTCTGACCTGTCTCTCCAGGGAATGGGGAGCTCATAGTGCCCATCTATCTTCCGATGCTCTTGGTCCCACAATCTTATCACCAACTTGTCTTCTTGTTACCATGAAGAAGACTCCAGTCCCTCGTTCTCAATTCTCCACAATCTGGAAACATCATCAGTAGATAAGCAAGATACAAAATTCGAAATTACTTTGCGACTGACTCTGTTGACAGGTGAACGCCCATTCAAACACCATCCGAATAGGGTTCGAACAGCAAATGGTTGTCCCATGCTTCCACGTCTCACCTCCAGTGGTAAAAGAGCTTCTGCATTGTCCTGACCAATAAGTAAATCAACAGTTGTATGATCATGTTTATAAGCAGGCATTGAACCTACATCATCAAGGTGGGCATAAAGTGAAACATCCACAGGTGCACTTTTAACAGGTATGCTATCAACAACACAAACATGGTTCATACACAAAGCCTCCCCGGTTTCCGATGCAACAGACAAATCAACAATTTTGGATTGATGAACACCAGACATATTCAAGGTACTAAGCTGAAACTCTGAAGGCATTCCCTCCAAACCCAATTTGGCAACCAAACCCTGGGAACAGAATGAATTACTTGACCCATTGTCTAATAATGCCAAGACTTTGCATGAACCATTAACAATCACTTGTACTATGGGCATACAAGTTCCCTTGTCAGCGTAAAAGCTGGCATTGGACACCTTTGACTCGGGAGGTGCAGTATCAGGACAGTGTATGTACATTGTATGTTTCTTACCGCAACCCTGAACACCACAAATCGAACGTTTACCACAATCATTGGTGCTATGTGAGGCTAGGAGACAATTATGACAAAGCTTATGAGCAACAACAATATTCAATCTCTGCCTGGGACTCATTTGCTTGAACTTATCACAATGCCACAAGCGATGAGTTTGACTACATAACACACATGGGGGTTCTGGCTTGGCATACGATTTGACGCTCTTCGACAGACTAGGCTTTGCAGTACCGGTAGCTCCAGTATCAAGCTGTGACTGACGCGACACTGAAGAGTTAAGAGAAACACCCTGATTGGAACCTCTTGACCGATCAAAACGCTTAGGATATAGGTTACCATACACAGGATCGTTAACCTCACAAGCAATGTTACTCACAAAATCTACCAAGTCTTTAAAACTAGGATAGGATTCATTAGCCCTTTTGGATTTCAAGGCAGATTTCCTCCATCTTAACTGAACATAATTTGGCAGTCTGCTTACAACATCAAGTATAAATGACTGAGATTTAACCTCATCCAAGGTATCCAATTGGGTCAGTGTAAGCAAGGCAGTTTTCATGTCATCTGCTAACTGCTGGATCTCATGTGGAAGCCGCAACTGCTTACCTGATCTGAGCCCCTTAATAAGACGCTCTGTAACAAGATGTTTGTTACCGAAACGTGATTCCAAGATTGAAAGTGCTCGAGTATATCCTACGGTCCACCCAATCAACTGACACCCCCTAATAGCTTCTTTAGCCGGACCCGATGTATATTGCATGAGTCTGGCTAATTTCAAATCACTACCTTCCCCCATTTTGTCAACATTGACCTCAAAGGCCATAAGGAATTGATGGTAATGTAAGGGATTTCCATCAAATACCTGCAACTCAACCTTGGGTAAATTAAGCAAACCCATAAACTGTTCTCGAGAAAGATCACCATACAAATTCGATTCAGATGAACTAGAATCTTTGTGATCAACTTCAGACTTAACGCCTTTTGAACGGCCTTTAACTGAACCAAGCACAGAAATGTATTCATCTTGTTGCTTACAAAAATAAGTATCACTAGCCTCAATATCATCTTCATCGCTAAGCAAGGCCTGGTAATCATTGTGAACAGATGTAAAAACACTAAACAAGTACTTAAGTTTGACTACGTAATCATCAATTAGGGTTAAATCATCTTCTGCAATACACTGTCTTATCTGATTGGCCTGCTTGGTGACCGCACACTTGGCTGATGCCCTGGCCGTTTTTAGCTCTGCTGCAGTAGACATTGTCGATGACGATTCCCAGCTTTCTTGATCAACAAAGATAGCTAGCAGGAAGATGGAGACTATGAGGTTGGAGCTCAGGATGACGCGATGACCAAGCAAAGCCAAAGGTAGGATCATCAACGAAGAACTGGATGCTACGATGACGATTTTTTTCACTGTCACTAATGTGTACGCGCAAGAATGGAGACGGTGACGCAGAGATGTCTTCCCCTTCATTTAATGACTCGACTCCAAAGGAGCAGGTGAAAACTGAAATAAACACATGAATACAAGTATAAATTATATTGTAATTTAAGAAAATACACCCTAGAAGACAAGACAATTGGAACATGGAGACACCGACAATAAACACACGCCCAGCAAATATCCAACGAGTTCAGTCAACAAATAAGTAAACCAGCAAGAGACATAGCAAATAATTACATGAAGAATATTCCAACGGGCAAAGCACCTTGAATAATTAGCGAATGTAAGCAGGCACGATGTTCAATTATAGACTAACGTTATACATCAACCACAACTTACAAATCGTATGCGGGGTAGGCATCCCCAAATACACATAGTGGAAAATAACGACGTCCTATCAGCACTTAAACCGGGATATACAGGGGCTTCAGAGGTAACAGCAGTATTCTGGTGGTGCTGAAAAAATAAACGTAACATGAACAAAATAAACGCTAAGAACACATATCGTTACTAGTAAACCTTATTGTACATACATAGGAACACGAGAACGTCGACAAGCTATAACGGAAGGCATGGGCCTCTATACAACTTAATGGGACAAGCGAGACCTACGATATCGTCACAACATTACACTGCACATAGCCGAATATAAATTATAACACAAGGCACAAAATATGGGAAGAAAATGAACAGAACTCACAGTCTTCACGGCTTCCAACGACGTGACGAAGACTGGCACGAAAAGAAAGTTCCCGCACTAAATATACCCAACGAGTCTAGTACACACGAGAAGCGCATGCTGCAATGCCATTGGCTGAATAATGCGACATGACCCAGGAATTCCATGCAAATTAGCTAATCGTGAATAATAATACATTAAGAGAATAAAGAAGCATGTGACCCGACATTCCTAGGAACAAAACTGAGTTGGAAGGGACATACTATTCAAATCAAGGAACTAAATAGCGGCGGAGAAAAGAACCCGATGACAAAACTTAGCGGCGACGATAACAGCACCCAAAAGACAAAACATGTGGAATATTATCTCCCCTTCGGGAAAGATAATGAAAAAAAGCAAGTGTGCCAAAAAATGTTCTTAAACACTGTCGGAATTTCTGAGCGGCAAGTCAGAACAGTTGTCAAGAAAATCTCCACAGGTGGAATGCTGGAAGAAGAAAAACGAGGAGGAAGGCAAACACAAGCAAATGACCAGAAATTGCGAGATGAGATGCGAAGACACATAGAGAGATTCCCCAAAATGGTATCTCACTACTGTCGAGCCAGCACACAGTATCAGTATTTGTCTCGTGATCTCAATGTGAAAAAGATGTATGATCTCTACCTCAGTGATCATCCCGATTCTACAAAGGCCTCCGAGTCTTTGTTTCGGAAAGTACTGAAAGAAATGAAACTAAAGTTCCATACCCCAAAAAAGGACCTTTGTGGCATTTGTGAGACTTTTTATAAGGGTTCTGCAGAAGAAAAGGAAACAATAAGGTCAATTTATGAAAAACACACTGAGGAAAAGGTAAGAGTTCGGGAAATTAAGGCGCAGTTCCAGACCAGAGAACTTGCCCAGCCTGACCTGTTCGAAGCCGTGGTATTTGATTTGCAACAGGTCATTTACTTGCCAAAGTCAGAGCGTGGAGAGGTATTTTACAAACGCCGACTTTCTTGTTACAACTTTACGGTTTTTGAACTTGCAACAAAAACAGGTACTTGTTATGTGCATCATGAAGGCCAGGCCCGAAGGGGGTCAAATGAAATTTCAAGCAATTTGTTCAATCACCTGAAAAAGTTAGACAATCAAGGAAAGCAAGAAATTGCTCTTTACTGTGATGGGTGCCCCGGCCAAAATAAGAACACCATTATTCCTACAATGCTGCACTATTTTGTTTCGAGCTCCAAATCCATCCAGAGAATTACACTTCACTTTTTCGCTACCAATCACGGACAGAATGAAGGTGACTCTATGCATAGTGCCATAGAAAGGTGTTTGAAGGGGGTAGGGGATATTTTTCTCCCGTCCCAACTTGTAGCTGTCATGAGTCTGGCACGTAGACACCCTGAGCCTTACCGGGTGGTAGAGGTGAAGACGTCCGATATTTTTGATTGGAAGGAATTGTCAAAACGGATGCACCTCCTGCGAGCCAGATCTACCGTGGAGGGTGGAAATTGTGATTGGACAAAGGTTGTGGAAATATACGTTGATAAGAAGTTCCTGGGAAAAATCAAAGTCAAAATGTCTCACCTGGATACTAAGTGGGGCACCATTGATCTCAGAAACATTTCCAGACATTCATTACAAGAATTGAATGGACAGCCAAAACAAGCTTACGAAGGTGGACCCCCCAAACTGTCTTCGGGAAAGTTTGAAGACCTGATGAGATTGTGTAGAGGACCAACCCCAGTATTACAGCATCCAGATCATGTAGCATTTTATAAGAATCTTCCACACCAAGTTACGAACACTACCGGGTGAGACAGTACTATCTAGTCATTTCTTGTGAGTGACATCGTAACTCCTGGCCAGTTGTGCACAGATGGACAATAGGGTGGACAATAAGAAAAAACCAACCAGTTTTATGGAACGAATTGGGTCATTATTGAATTTCGAATGTATTCATTTACTTCTAAACACTCAATAATTATTGTACTACTCTGTTTGGCAGTTCATTAACTTTTTTAAATTCACGCGAGAACAAAGTAGGGTCAAAAAATAAAGGTGTCGGTCAATACTTATAATACACACTGGCCATTTGATTGTATTGAGAGGGTGGACAAAACGCAAAATCCAGAAAACTATCTAGTTTTATGAAACCTATTGAATTGTTATTGAATCGCTAATGTATTTACTTCTAAACACTGAAATAGTACTACTCAGTTTTGCAGCTCATTAACTTCGGGGAAGATTTTTAAATTCACGTAAAACGTGCTATTGGGTCATTCAGTCATCTATTCGGCATATTAGAAATTGGAAACAAAAACGGGCCAAAAACCAAAGTTGTCGTCAATTATTATGCACACTGCACTGAAAAGTTTAATTAGTCAATCGGGGTGAAATAATCGTCAAATAGGGGGGAAAATATTAGTCATGCAAGCATTTAGTCAATTGACTATCTTGAGCAGGAGACTGACGAATTAAAAAAGCTGTAAGACCAATCCTTAAAATAGCTGGACAAATTAAAATTTGTGAAAGACCAATCTGCTTGATGGACTATTTTACCAGACGTGAATTGACTAACGTACATCGTCATGAAAGTATTACCTGACGAATTATTTTTTGCACGACGAAGTTGCTGACAAACTTTTTCACTCAGAACTAACCACAGCGATAGAGCGCGAAAATTGTGCGACAACTTTGGTCAATTTTGACAATTTGAACTTACCGGGTTTCACAACCTTTCTCAGTGGTTGCACGCATAATAATATCAAACAGTAGGGACTTCTGGGGCAGTGTATCACACCATATACACGAACTGTATGCGGCGAACGTTTACGACGTCTCTTCGCCATATTGCATTGCCAAATTGACTGAGCTGGGCTGGGTCAAGCTGTGCCCCGGAGATACGTGAAGGTGGGTATAAATATACATGTAGCACATATCAAATGTAAAGTAAAAAACAAATAGGTCTAACATGTAGGAAATTCTACTTTATGATATGGACGGACCTTCTTATCTGCAGTGAAGGTAAGGCTTGGTAAAAGTGAAGCGGGCGCGGGTAGGCATGGCAGGCCCGGTCATGCATGGAGGCCTGACGTTACACCATGGAGGAAGGAGTATAGCCTAGGCCTACATGGTATAGGCCTAGGGCATGTAGGGGCCGGAAAGAGTTCGATATAGGCCTACGAAGTTCACTGGACACCTTGTGTACAAACCCTATGAAACTGGTCTGAGAAATTGTAAGTGTCGACTATGAAAATGCTTATATTTTCTCACTCCTGAAATTGACTTCTATGACATGTAATTGCTTTCTGGGGGTTGATTAATCATTTTAGGGACAAATGAGTGAACTTCGTATATGGAATTCTTTCCCTAGGGCCAGTTACTTTTAGTGCCCGGTTCCCATAATAAGACAACAAAGTCCACTTCTACGAAATAAATGAGATTTTGAACTCTAGTAGGCCTAGTAACGTTAGTCATTCTTCAATCCTAACATGTCTGCTTTAGAAAAATTTCACTGACATTTGCTTTGACACAAAACCATGCTTGCGGGATCATATCTGTGACAGCACGGCAAATCATCTGCCTGTTTTGCCTGATTTTGAGGAGTCTATAGGTATTTCTATCCAAAGTCAATTGAAGAATTTAAGTTCCTTCCTTTTTGCTGGACATAGTGCTTTGAATTTTCCAAGCTAAATTTGTCATATTGTTTCAGTTTCTTTCTGATTTCCAGCGCCTTCATGGCACATCAGGGGCAGTCGAGCTGATTCGTCAGGGCCTAAACAAGTATGGAGACGGGATACTGAAGCTCTATCAGGGCCGGCGCTGTCAACAGAAGGATGGAGAAGATGAGGAGCTCTCAACATACATCAGTGATTCAAATGGAGACAGAGGTAAAGGAACATTGTTTATGGTTTCCTTTCCTTTGGAATGACAAAATGAAGATGATTTTTTTCTTTCTGTGATTAACATATCTGTGGTCATTTAAAACTTCAGTTGATTTCTTTTTCATTTTTCTAACAAAATTGAGTTGAGTTTTACACACTTGGTTTCCTGTAGTTCCTCATGAATGTGCCTTTCAACATGTTCTTGATTGCCATTTTATGATTTCTGTGATAAAATACCTGTTGTCTAAACACACAGTTCAAACGGCCTTTTCACTTCCCCTCACCATGGTTTTTTTTTCTAATAATTTCTTGTAAACTACAGATGCCCTAGAGAGAGCTGCTACTTTAGCAGTTCCAAAGCTCCTGAAGGAAGACATATTCGCCTACCAGGATGATCGGGTAAATGTAATGAATGTAATGATGATGGATTTTACATGATACTTAACCCATCGCTGACTGGAGATGGCAAAAGCCGCCGTGAAAACTGAGATTTCACAGTTTTATGTGGAAGGAATGTGGAAGTGTGCATAGAGCCGCATGCCACCGAAAATGAGCCTTTTCACCGTGTAAAAGGAAGCGTGCAGGGCACGCAGGGCCATTTACCGAGAATGAGCGGTTTAGATATTGCTATGGTGGAATTTTCCTTTAAAATATTACTGTCTTTGTCACATTTTTCCTTTTAAAATATGCCATGGAAACATTTGCTGTCACTTTTTCACCAGAATGATGATGGCAAGTGCAGACCAGCAGTGTGTGTCATCATGGATGAGAAAAGTCTACTCACATCAACATCATTCAAGTTGATGGTCGAACGGGAACAAGTGTGCTGCTGTGGCGATATTGTAACAGCTTTCGCGTGCTTTGTGAGTGCTTTCTACGTCTTTCATTTGAAGTACCCTGTAACACACATCAAAACACTGGAATTCACGCAGATCGCCTTACTGGGTATTAAGGACAAATGTCCAGTTCAGAAAACGGTACTCACTTTGATCTCAAGGTTGAACAAGTTCACACAAAAGAAAGAGGATTAAGATGCCCCAACCCAGTGACCAGAGTCAACTTGTTTATTGTTGTTACTTGTTAAAAACAAGTTTTAATGTTTGTAAGTTTTAAATACAAGTTTTAAAATTGGGTGGCGCGGCAGAGATCTATGTCGGGAACTGGGGGTATAGGGTTCTGTTAATGGACATGTGTAGTACTTCAGGTTTGGACAATGATATCAAATGTGAACTAGGTAAGGTTTTCGGTAACACCATGTACAAGGAAGAATCTCTCCTTGAGTGTGTGGTTCTGAGAAGAACTAGTGGTGAACACTTGACGTTACAAACAGTATCATACGGTTCGGAACATCGTGATTCTTCCTTGTACATGGCGTTACCACAAACCTATCCTAGTTCAGTACCTCCACCATGCATAACTTCATTGCATACATACATGTACAGTCTTGTGTTTGATTATGATGTGAATTAAGATGTCTAAGAGTTTATTAATAGAGCAACTAAAGAACTGTCATTAAAACAAGTTTTAAAATTATGTGACATGTGGCGGGGGTATGGGGTTTGGGGAATAGGGTGTTGTTTGGAAATGACTTCAACTTGAAAAAGGGGGGGGGGCTTGCTGACACCACAAGGCAGAATGGCCTGTACATGCTTGCAACTTCATCCACATGACAAATTACCAGCTTTTGATTTTTACTTAATCTCTAACTTTCAGTGTGATTGATTTTACCTTGAATGTCAAATCTTTATTTAAAAAAAAAATATTAAATCATTCGTCCTTCGGTCAAAAAGGTTAAGCATAACCACCACCAGGGATATCGGCTCATGGGCCACACACGCAAACCATTTCATAAGGATCCTCCAACCGAAGGTCTTTTAATGAACACGTGTAGCACTTGAGGTTTGCAGAATATTACATACATCATGTACATTGCATTTTGATGTAAAGTCCTCTACCATAATATATGTACTGGAATATTATACAAGTTCATTTTGCCTTATCAAAATGCATTTCTAGCATATGATAGTATGGGTTGATGTTTTATTGAGATGTAAAAAAGTGGGAAAGATTTATTCAAACCTCATTAATTTTGAGATAATAGAGACTTTTGGGGGGTGCTATTAATCCATTCATTTGTTTTGTATGTAGCTAATACAGGAGAAAGATTGTAGACGCTATTTCACAAATGAGTGGAACTTGGTTTCAAGGGAATGGGGACCACATAAATTCAGAGATAGTTCACTGGCTCAAGAGAAAAGAATTTTTAAATGTTATGGTTATGGACATAAACTGTGATATTTTATTTAAGCCTCAACATAAATGTATATTGTTGTCATTGCACTTGACATGTTAATACATGTAAATAAATGTACATATACATGTTATTCCAGTGTACATATAAGAAACAAGTTTGAAATTTTGAAATGTATTTCAAATTTGAACAATGTTAATATACTGTATTATTAAAGTGTGATGTCTACTTCCTGACTTCAATTGAAATATTGAGTCCTGTGTTGTTTGTTTTCATTTCTGGAATTGCGTTCAGTGTGACCAACCAACATAGTTTCAGCATAGTTCAATTAGTCAGAAGACAAATTAATTCTTTTGCATTACTAATTAATTTTTGTGCATTACCAATTAATTTTTGTGCATTACTAATTAATTTTCGTGCATTACTAATTATTTTTTTGTCATTACTAATCATTTCAGAAATTAGTCAAATAAGACACTTTTTCATGACTAATTATAATTAGTCAAATTGCTGGTACATGACTACTTATTTATTGGTCAAATAAGACAGTACCCATGACTATTTTTTATTAGTCAATTGACTAAATAAAATTTTCAGTGTGGCCATATTGGAATAATGGTCTTGGAAAATTTCTATCTTCCACCTTAAGCAAATAATCTGTGTTATTGGAAATGAATTGTTGCATATTTTTTTTATTTTTACCTATTTGATTGTATTGATGAAATGAACTGATATCAGAAGATTGGAAACATAATGAAAGATGTGTTATAATTGCTGTTGATGAAATTGAATAAACATTTTCATTCGAAATGAAGACGCCTCTATCGTTTCAAATACCAATTTATTATTTTCTTTATTTTCAGTGAACTTGATGAGCTAAGACTGGGAGACGAAGTTTTATGTTAGTGAACTCTGCGGATCCAACCCATGTCGAATGAGTTAGGCCAGGTGCCTGTTTGTTGATTGGTTGTAACAGTGTTCATCATTAAAAACCTAAGGACCATTTGCTGGGACTAAATTCCCACTTGTTGAACGTATAACTCGTTTCACATTCTTTTATGTCTTTAACAATATAAAATCAATTCACTATGCAACAAAGTCTCTTCCCTTTTCTGGGACTCCTATATATTCAAAGGATTGATGTGAAAACGATTAGGGATTTAACGTGGGTCTCATTATTGCACATGCGCAGTAAAAGCAAGCGGTCCCATATTCTGCACCACGAAGTGACGGATAGCTGTATGTCCCCTTGCACGAGCCAAGTAATTGAAAAAAACTTTTTCACGAAGTGACGTATACATTCGGAAGCGGTATTCTTCTTCATCTTGCCGAATAGTGTCAAAAACTAACTTTGAAAATACAGTTTAAGTCCTCTTTTGTAAATTTATTTTTTATAAAGTAATGAAGCTTTTAAATATAAATTGGAAAAACGTATCTCAAAAGCGCGGTTCCTAATAACTTGATTAACTCAAAATGACGTATTTTGCGATACGTCACTTCGTGGTGCACCCGACGAAATCATGTAGGTGACTCGGGAGGTCTCCTCCAACCTCGCCCATACATTTCCGACTAGCAACAGCAACCGAATCAACCTCCACTGTTGCAATCGTGCCAACGGCTGTCCCCCTCCGAACAACCCGTTTCTCCTTGTTTGGATTTAAAATTGGCAGAGGAAGAACCTTTGTCCTCGACCGGACCAGTGTTCTGGCTAGCCTTAGGCCTCGCTCAGCCAATTCACCTCCACTTCCAACAGGCTCAATGATTGCTGGCTGATCAGCTGCCTTACAGATAGTGACTACCTCGCCAGGCACAACAGCCTCATGACCTGCATGAATTTCCATGGTTTCAGCCACGAGCACCCTTCCAATGAATGGCTCTTCGGTACTGCTTGTACATTTCAGCCGCTCACCATTCAGCCTCAATTCGAGACTTTGAAAATCTAAATTTTCGCCAGTGGGCAACAAGAAATCCATGCCCACTATACCGTCATATTTGACGCCGGCAAATATTGCTCGCACTGGAAAGTTGTTCTTCCCAATTGTACATCAACCCAGGCAACACCCATCACTGACAGTTGACTGCCATCGACCTGTTGAATGTTGGTGCTTTCCATGTCTAGCACAGGCCTCCGTTCTTTGGCCATTTCCTGGTAGACTCGACTACTGACCAATGTGTCTGTAGACCCTGAGTCCACCAGGAACCTACAGCTTGTTCCCCTTACAACACCGTCAATGAACAACCCATATCTCGGCCGAACAACCAACTTAGGCTGAGTGCCTATAGGCTCTCCACCTTCTGATTTCCGCCTCTTCCTGCCTTGCTCGGGCCCTCTGGAACTTCCAGCCTGCCCGCGGGCCCACCGGTCGGCTGGCTGACGTTTCCCTTCTCACTTCTCTGCTTGTGACGCTTACTGCACTCACGAGCGAAATGACCAGCATCCCCACACTTAAAACACTTTAACTAGGCTTCTTCCTCCCAGGCTTTGGTGACTGCCTTGGAGGGGACCTCGCCTGTCCACTTGGGCTTAGACCTTGTTTGCTGAGTCCTGTCAGCAACTCAACCATCTGGTCTAATCTCTTAGACTGACGGTCAGCATTTTCCTCAATTTTCTGAAGACGTTGCTCAGTGTCAGAGTCGATAGCCCTCGCGAATTTCGCGGGCTTTCCTTCGGTTCTTCTCTGAACCTCAATCTTTTCGAAGTTCTCGGTCTCAAGAGTGGCCTGTATCGCTTCGTCCAATGTTTTGGGACGAACACGATGAATGCCTTCCCTCACAACCTGACTACTAATTGCATCGACAAAATGATTTTTACCAAGGCGCTCTCGGGCCTCTAGAGGAAATTCAGGGTAAGCCTTCACCGTGAGATCAGGGACTGCTTGGCCCAACTCCTGTAGAGTCTCTTTAGGTCCCTGTCTTCTGTGTCTCATTCCACAAAATAGTTTTCGGCCTGTCGACCAGGGCCGAATCTTCTCTCCAACGCCTTAACTAGTTCACTGTAAGTGAACTTCTTTGAACCATCGCCCAGACTTCGTAGGGCATCACCCTGAAGGCTGGCAGCCAGAAATTCTTCTGCCTGTTCCTCACTCCACATATTTACCTTGCAGCATGCCTCAAAATGTTGGTAATAATCGTTCCACAGAACTTTACCATTGTATCGGTCGGGGGTAATTGTAAGCCTGTGAGGCTTACTCTGAGGTTTACTAGGAACCCCACCACCGACTAACCTAGACTCCCTTTTAAGGGACCAGGGCCCCTCCCTAGGTGAGTCAACTTCAACATTTGTTGGATTCCCCCACAGTCGGGCGAGTTAGTAAACTCAACAACTCACTGTGTAACTCTTGCTCCTTTTCGGCGCAATCAACCTCACGGTTCAAAAAAGGATTGGTGCTAGGAGTACGCATGGGAATAGGCCTCACAGGCGTGCTCTCAGGTTGCCTCGGCATTTCCTTTGGAACCAATTCTGGCGATGTACCAATACAGGAATGATGCCTTGCCTTCAATGAGACATACCCCGAGGTATCCTCAGGCAACCTCAAGTCGACTTCCGAGTCGACCTTTATACGAGGCATATCCCTTCCCTTAGGTGTATGTGCCTCACTCACAATCTCAGGCTCTGAACCTTTTTTAACAGCGTCTAGCTCAGCAGAAAGACGATCCCGCTCCCACTTGAGCCACTGAACCTCCATTCTTGAACGGTTCAGGTCATCCAGGACAGAACCCTTGTAAGCCCCCATCAAGCCAACATTACTGTCCTTAACCTCGCTCATACTGGAGTTCCCTCCTGAGCAGGTATTAGAGTCTCAATTAGACTCTCTAGACTCGGCCACTGGCCACTTGGCGATATTGGTAGCTCACAGGCAAATTCAGGCTGCGGGACAAACAGTCCCAAGCCTCTAGAATTTACCAACCCTTGTGTACCTACTACCACCTGGTGAATTCTCAACACGATTGGCAGTTGCTGTCCTGCCCTACGTCGCAAGGATCGCAACTCTGCTCGAATCCTAAATAGAATTCCCACCAATGTCATTTACCCAACAAGGAACACAATGTACAGGGCAGTAACTACCCAGGTAAGCATAACCCGCCTACCTCGTTACAATTACCCTCACGGTGCACCTCAATGAGTTTTACTGACAAAATTTTCCAAAAGAAATTCCCTTATGCTATTACTCTCTACAACCTGATAAAATCATAATTCAATCCTAAAAATCCCACTTCTGACACCATTTGTGGCGAATGCAACTGACACCTCTTGTGGTGGACCCAGTAACCGGCCGGATCAGGGATGGAATTGACCTGGCCCAACCCCACAAATATATTTATTAACCTTGAGCAAGGATGAGCGGCTACCCTGACCCAAGGGGGATATCTGTTAACGAACGGCGGACTAAGCCTAGGGGCAGTTAGTTGGTCGGAAGTTTACAACCAATTAAGAAAGACTGGATTTATCTGGCAATACAGTAATGAAACACACGGAAACCTAAATAAACCTCACAGTGACACCGAATTTCTAAGGACAATAATCAAGTAATTGATTTATTGCAATAAAAAATCAATAAGGTATATAAATCATACAAGGTTTATGGACAAAATACACCTCACATGGCAATACAATATGCCTCACGTGGTTAACTAACCACCCGACTAACTTAAACACAGCTAATCTACAACCCAAGGGTTACCTCATTCAATAGTGATAGCCCTCACACAAATAACACAGAGTGTCATGCAAAACAGGGTCGATCTAACGAAAGGGAAATTACCCTCACAGCGATCTGAGTACATCAAGTAAACATCAAGGCTAGCTAGCACAATGACAAGATTGCCTTCTAGCCGTCACCCCACTATCAGTGCTTACAGACGACAAGCAATCCAACAGCAAAGACCACTAGCTCCCAGCCTAGGTTCACGACACTCAGCTCTATCACTAAAGTAATCTAGACCCAATACGGTTCGCTACTAGACCTACCAGTTATAGTCACTACATGCAGCGCCCCTGGTGCAGCGTCCACGCTATACCTCGCACAGTCACAGCACGGAACGGTAGAAAGCGTCCTCCACGATCCTGCCACTCTGCGACCCAGCAGCGAAACTCACTAACTGATTGTGCGCGCTCTAAGCACGCCGCAAGCGCCCAGACCTAGTGCTCTACGCAACGCCGATTGGTCAACGCAATGCTTAATAATTTATGACTTAGACTGGCATTCATGCCTACCCCTATTTCGTCACAATATCATTAAAAATGAATCATGTTTTATCTTTACTATGGTAGTACCATGAAAGTACCATAAACGTACCATGAAAATGTACAAATACCATAAGTCTACCTTAGATACCATGGGTTTACCATCAAAACAATGCTACAACCGTGGTAGAACCATGGTACAACCACTGGAGTACCACCATAGAAAACATACAGTGGTTTTACCATACAATTAGCATGGTAACCACCATAAAACCACCGCTACCATGGTAATACCATAGTACTTTTTTATAAGGGTAGAGAACCTCTGGTGGTAACTTGATGACCTTAGCAGCATGTTGAAAGATCAAAACTAAAACCTTTAAAAATGCCAACTTATAGCATGCACGTTACTTTTCCAACCATAGAATGGATTTTCATGGTCATTTTATTTATACTTGTCGCAGCCATAAAAATACGCTTAACCATATGTCCGGACAAAAGAGGCTACATACGGCTACTCAGAACAGATTCCGTGAGTTGTTTCGGCTGGTACATGATACTGACTGACAATGTTAAAACTGTAAGAATGTATAGTGAAAACACAAAGAGATTAAAATGCTCTCTGAATGTATTTTCCATCTTTGTTAAACTTACCTCATAGCTTGTATTTCTCCACACCTCTTGTTGTATGTGATTAGTTTTGCTAGGATCAACCTCACATTTTAATGTAATTGGCATAGGACTTGTCACTGACATCAAGTGCCTCCAGCTCCTTGGCAATGAATTTTGACAAGGCTCTTACATCGCTTGGCAATGGTAGTGGCTTCTGAACTCCACATTTTCTTCAAATAGGATCCGTGCAAGCATTGTGTTGAATCACAGACTCGTGAGTAGTAGAGAACTGACAGTTCTGGACCACACGCCCTTTTCACCGTTTTCAGCAAAAACCCCCGGGTAGTACATCGACTCAAAAAATCGGGGGAATCCCCTAAAAATCTGGAATTCCAGATTTCCCCCGGTACCTCATCGACCCAAAAAATCCGGCTCTAAAATACCGGGCGAATATATACATTCTGAGCCAAAATCTCTGTTACCCATCACACGCAGTATTCCCTCCGGTCGTACTCCCTCCGGTCGTGCTCGCTACGCTCGCTCACCTTTTGACCCCGGCTGGCTAAACAACTCGTGACTGGTACTGACTTACACAAACAAAAAGGGATTTCCCCTTGCGAACAAGTCGAGACTTGCCCGACCTGAACTCGTGACCTCTACTTAAAGCATGGCTCTGTTCAAAGCAAAACACGCTATGTTTACAACCGCCTTAAATAAATGCTCTTTATATCAAATAGTAGTATAAAAAAAAAACATGTTGAATAAAATTGATAAAAATTTTATAAATCTATATATAAAAAGAGACATGAGCTATCAACAACATCGACCTATATTAACGAACTTTATTCGATTTAAGAAGGTGTTTTTGGAAGATTTTATTAAACGGTATAAGATCCCATTACCGTCACCTAGGCGCAAATATCATACACGATCAGAGCTAATAAAAGCTATCAGAGAGGATCAAAAACAATTTAGGCATCTCCCGCGTCAGTCATATCGGCAGCTGTTGAAAACGGTACAAAAATATAATATTCCTTATGCAAACAAAGACAGATACGTCAAACAGGACTTTATTGATGCGATTAAAGCTTATACACAACCTAAAGAACTGGAGGAAGTAGACATTAAACGTATAAGGCGTTTTAAAGATAATTTTCGTAATTGGGAGTTGATTCCTCGCTTCTATGAAGACGATTTAATACATTTTTTTTATTTTTACAAGCAGTTGATAGAGAAAACAGCGTTAGCTGAACTCAAAGAAATCGGGAGTTACAAATTACAAACACATCTTAAAGTGCAGTTTAGATTGGAAAAAATTGACGGAACGATTGACTATGGCACCTTTCCCTTTCAGAGTGATCAAGACGTAGTAACGAGTAAACCAAGCGTTAAAAATGCACTTGCTAAGCAACGCGAAGAACAAATCGAACAGGTGGAGGCTCATACACAAAAAGGCTCGGGGTGGATCTTTGACAAAGTTGTCGCTTTTTACATCAACGTGGTTAAATATAATCCAGTGGGTTCTTCTTACATTCCGTTGCCTAAGGAACTGTTAGACAAAAAAGCAATCATAAACGTCCAAAATAAAGATCAAGAATGTATCCGATGGGCGTTGAGAGCAGCTTTAAAGCTGTATTCAGACGGAGTCAAAAGTCAGCTAGAAACAAATTCAAAATATAAAATACATGACGAGCGGCCTTCGACTTACCGGTCAGAAGCAGACGGTCTAAATTTTACAAACATAAGCTTTCCAACACCGATTTCACAAATCCCTCGTATCGAATCGCAAAATAACTTGGCAATCAATGTGTTTGGTTATACCAAAAAAGACGGTATTTACATTCTCCACAAAAGCAAGCGTCCAGAAGAAGGAGCGAGTGAAGCGAGCGGACTACGAGCGCAGCGAGAACCAATCAATTTACTTTATTTTACCCGAGATGAAGAGAATCACTACTGTTGGATTAAAAACTTTTCTCGGTTGACGGGTGACATCAATAAACACGACGGCCAAAAATACTGGTGTTTCAAGTGCATGACACATTTCCTAACTGAAGAAAAGTTAGCCAGCCACAAAGAAGATTGCCAAGGCTTAAACGTTCCTACGTGTAAAGTCGAAATGCCAGTCAAAGGCGAGAATATACTCAAGTTCAAAAATTACAAAAATAAGCAAGACGCGCCTTTTGCCATTTACGCCGATTTTGAGTCTGTTTTAGAAAAATTACCGCTGACTGACACAAACACGGTGAAAACTCAGATTCACAGGCCTTGCGGGTACTCATATGCAGTCGTCAGATGCGATGGAGTTTGCACTAGCCGAAAAACATATAGAGGCCAAGACGCGGCCGTTAATTTTGTAGAATCACTTTCTCAGGAAACAGAGAAAATAAATGAAACGTTTAAAAACAAAGAGCCGTTGATTTGGAACGATCAATTACAAAAAATTTACGAAAAATGTCATAGATGTTGGATATGCGAAAAGTTGATAGATCGAGCAAAAGCGGATGAATCTCACTGTCAATGTGATATTCCAAAACCACCTGAGACAAAAGCTGACAAAATTGCTTTCTGTCATAAAAATGAAGCTGGGTTCAAAGAGTGGAAATGTTTAGATTGCGAAAAGCCCATCAACAATTTTAGAAAAGTTCGCGATCATTGTCACGTGACGGGGAAGTATCGAGGCCCAGCGCACGCTAGTTGTAATCTCAAGTTAAGAATAGTGCCCGACCAAACACCTATTCCGGTTATCTTACACAACTTGGAGAAATACGATGCGCACTTGATTATGCAGGGTGCTCACGAATTTTATGGGAAATCAATTAAGTTGATCGCTAAAAATACCGAGAACTACATTTCGTTTTCTTTTGGCCAACTCAGATTTTTAGACTCCTTTCATTTCATGGCGGCTTCGCTAGATCGGTTGGTTAAAAATTGTTCACCAGATGATTTTAAATTACTTTGTGAAAGGTTTCCAAATAACCCAAATTTACTCTTGGAAAAGGGAATTTATCCTTATGAGTATATCGATTCCTTTGATCGATTTCAAGAAACAAAACTCCCACCAGTAGACGCTTTTTATAGCTCTCTGAAGCAGGGAGGGATAACCGAGCAAGAATACGCTCGTGCGGAAACAGTATGGGAAGCCTTTGGTTGTCAAAACTTGGGGGACTACCACGACTTATACGTGGAAACGGACACGCTATTGCTCGCGGGTGTATTTGAAAACTTTCGGAAGGTATGCAAGAAGAACTATGGCCTTGACCCGGCTAACTACTATACGGCGCCAGGCCTGTCGTGGGATGCATTGTTAAAGCATTCGGGTATACAATTGGAACTATTGACAGACATCGACAAGCACTTGTTCTTTGAAAGGGCCAAAAGAGGTGGTATCTCGAGTGTGGGCGCAAAGCGATACGCGAAAGCTAATAGTCCAGAATTACCCGACTACGATCCCAATAAGCCGGAGTCACAGATCATGTACCTAGACGCAAATAATTTATATGGCTGGGCGATGAGCAAATATCTACCCGTAGGGGAATTTACCTGGGAAACAGACTTAGCAAAATTTAATTACTATTACATCCAAGAGTTACGGCTAACTGACGACTACGGTTACATGTTTGAGATCTCTTTAGATTACCCGGAACGTCACCATGACAAACATAATGACTTTCCACTTGCACCCGAAAACATGTCGGTGCCGAACGAATGGTTTTCGAGTTACCAACAGGATTTAATTGGTAATGGCGAGCAAGTGACCTCGGTAGACAAACTCGTGGCTACTTTGGACACCAAACGAAAATACGTGGTTCACTATCGTACATTGCAAAAATATCTCAAACTAGGGTTGTGGATCAAAGAAGTTCACCGGGTACTGCGTTTTCGCCAAAAGCCGTGGATGAAGAGCTACATCGATAAAAACACAAAATTGCGCAAGAAAGCAAAAAATGATTTTGAGAAAGACTTTTTCAAATTGATGAACAATTCGGTATTTGGCAAGACGATGGAAAATGTAAGACATCGAATTGACGGCCACCTCCTAAGGGACGTACAAGACGCCGCCAAATACAAAAAATTAACGTATAAACCGAATTACAAATCGACGGTGCCATTTGGGGACTGTTCTCTTTCGTTTGTGGAGATGTACCGAACCAAAACAAAATTAAATAAGCCAATCTATTGCGGTGTAAGTATTCTCGATATCTCAAAAACGTTAATGTACGATTTCTACTACAACGAACTAAAATCAACTTTTGGTGAAAAAGTAAATTTACTTTATACGGACACTGATTCTCTATTAGTTCAAATCGAGCAAAGCTCTGACGATTTAACTGGTTACCTAAACGAAAAGCGCCATTTGTTTGACTTTAGTAATTATCCACCGGGTCATCCGCTTTACAGCGTCAAAAATAAAAAAGTCATAGGCAAAATGAAAGACGAGTTTGGCGGTAAAACAATTTTAGAAGCCGTTTGTATTAGGCCAAAAATGTATTCGATCTTAACTACCGATCAAAAGCGAGCGTCAGCGAGCAACGAAGCGACCAGAGGGAGCAACGAGCGAAGCGAGTACTTTTCTTTAAAGAAGGCGAAAGGGGTCTCCAAGGTAGTAACCGAGAAACGATTGACCCACGAGATGTATAAAAGATGCCTATTTGAAAGGGTTTCTCATTTCAATAAACAACAACTATTTAGATCGGATAAACATCGGGTGTTCACCATTTCACAAAATAAACTTAGTTTGTCGCCGTTGGACACAAAGCGTTATATATTGCCGAACGGAATCGATACGTTGGCTTACGGGCATAAGCGAGCGCAGCGAGCGAGTGGAACGAGCGAGCTATGAACGCAGTGAGAACGAGCTACTCCGGTAATTCGGTGTCCTCGGGTACTACCTGAAGTTCCTCTTTGACGAAACTCCTATTCGGGCCGTTTAAAAGGTAGTACAAAGTTGGGCCCGTTTTGACGCGTTTTCCTTTCACTCGTCTACCAAATTGACTGGTACGCTTTTCAATTTGGTAGACGTCCACGGACCATATCGGATCTGTTGCCCTTCTGACGGTGCCGCCCTCTTGCTCACCCGGGTAATAGAGGTACCTGACGACTGCGTTTGGAGGAAGTTCTCTTTGGGTAATGCTTACAGGTGCACTCGGTTCTTGGTTCACTCGCTTTGATTTTATAGCTTCTGCAGGAACGGCATCTATTAACCGCGTTTTTTCCTCGTTTAACGATTTCACGACCTGAGGCAAACGTTCTACCCATTCCACGTTACGCACACCCACGTTTAACATTTCTTGAGCGTATTGGTGGCCAAATAACCTTTCGGCTAAAGTACGGTTAAACCTTTCTACAATTCCTTGAGATCTGTGTACCCCAGGTTCACCCACTTGAATTTGTACTTTATTTTTTGTCATTAACTTTTTAAACTCGCCTTTGAATTCAGATCCCGAGTCTACCATTACGAATTTGGGCCATGTCAGAGGTGATCGCGAATAAATCTTCTTTATTACTTCACTCACTTGTTCGGCGGTTTTACTGGTCAACGGTTCTGCCTCTTTATATCGCGAACCCACGTCTACCACGGTTAAAGCGTACTTAAACGTTTTCCTTTTAACTCGGTCCCAGGGTAAATACAAAACGTCCATTTGATGCGCGTAATTAGGTTCGACCGATTCTGATTGCAACATTGTAGGTCTGGGTACGTAATGTGGTGCGGGTAAGTATATTTGCCAAACGGCCTGCTTTTTTAACCACTTCCTAATAACTGATTTGTCCGCACCGGTCTTTTCGTGTAGACGATCGACAGCACTTTCTCCTCGCCAGTAGCCTTGCGGGCTGTAAAATAGTTTTGAAAATTCTCTCTCCATTTTAAAATAAGTTACACAAAGCGAGTTACGAAGCGACCAGAGGGAGCAACGAGCGTAGCGAGTATTACCGTAGCGAGTACCGGTAAGCCAACAACCCGACTATCGCAGTTCCACCTATAATCCAAACAAACTCGCGAATTTTTTGATCTTCGGAAGGCTCGTAAAAATCGGACAACTTAGGCTCTGGCGGTAACGGGATAATACTCTTACCGGTCAATTCTGAATACTCCCGCGACCCTTCGTCTACTTTTACAAATGTTTGCTGACTCTTGCCTTCTTGTTGCCTTCGTTCATTTAAAAAGTCTTGCATGTCTACGCGTTTTTGTTCCCACTCTTGTTTTGCTTGATCTAATTGCTCCAACGCGAGGTCGTGACGCTTTCGTTCTTCGTCGACGTTGTTATCTTTTGATAAACTGTCAAATAAAAAATTTGAGCCCGTGAAGGCCAAGGCGTTTACTATCGCTCCTCCAACCATCATTAAAGCACTAGCCATTTTTAAAATAAGGTTAAATTAAATATGGAGAACGAACGAAGTGAGTACGACTGGAGGGAGTACGAGCGAAGCGAAGCGAAGCGAGCAACGAAGCGACCAGAGGGAGCAACGAGCGAAGCGAGTATTACCGAAATTAAAGATAAATTAATCGAGATTCAAACCGAACAGGTAGAAACTCAGCTAAAGATCGACGAAATCGCCCATATGTTAGAAGGTGAAAAATATGAAGATCTGTTTTTTGCAGCGGGTTTAACGTTAGTCGTGTTTTCTTTTCTTTTTAAAATTATAAAATAAGAATTGTATTATATAAAAGTAAGATGTATACCAAAAAGCTTAACCCGAGTCGCAGACTTAAAGTTCCTCGCGCGATCAAAGGTGAGCGACGCGAAGTCACCATTACGCACAACCCGAGTACCGTAGACGCGGGTCACACGTTAAACGTAAAATTCCCCTCTTTAGGTATGGACGAAGTCATGGTACCCGGTACTGCAAAGTTGGCTTTTAAACTCGATCTCGACGGTGCCTCGGACGACAACAGGACGGTCTATAACAACGTGGCGAGAAACCTGGTGTCGGAAATAAATGTGAGTCTCCAGGGAAACAAAATCGTAAGTTACTATGACGCGGACGTATTTCACAATTTCAAGGACAATTGGTTACCCCCGTCGCAGACCAAAAATATGGCGTATTTTGGTTTGGAAAGAGAAAACGTAGCTAAGATACGTCTAGGGGCTGACGATGCTAATGCCGCCGCAAACGATGGTAAGGACAAAGCAATTGCTGACGCTTTTAAAAACAGGTACGCGATTCCACTAGACACGCCTATGTTAACGGATCATACCCCATTTTATCCTTCGTGGTTTAAAGAGCCTCTGACGTACCAACTAACTTTTAACCGACACGACAAAGTGGTTAATTCGTCAGATACCGCGGCTGAATATCAAATTTCAGATCTGACCCTGGAATACGAGGTAGTCACCAA
The DNA here is from genome assembly GCF_054643075.1 of Acanthaster planci. Classification (NCBI taxonomy): domain Eukaryota; kingdom Metazoa; phylum Echinodermata; class Asteroidea; order Valvatida; family Acanthasteridae; genus Acanthaster; species Acanthaster planci. The sequence continues at coordinate 11,883,224 of NC_141786.1, read as the reverse complement.
CCGAGACTTGGCCCAAACCTTGAGAAATAAGAAGACGATGTATTATCTATTCGACCGTATTCACTCGTGGAAGAAGCAAGCGGTAAACAAGTCAGACACGCTGTGGAACATCAGCATCGACCAGAGTATTAGAAGCCTAAAAGGGGTGTTGATTTTATTTAGAGACCCGACGATCAAGAACCCGCAAAAATTCTATAATCCGCACATCACAAAGACGGTTGTCACGGTCGAAGGTAAACCAAATCAATTGTACTCACAGGGTCTGTTTGAATATCAACACTGGAACGAAGTTACAAAGTATTTCGGAGACTCGGATAAAGAATTGGCTAGAGGGGTCGTCTCGGACTTATCCTTGTTGGGAGTAGACATGGCGGACTATCTAAAAGACAAGTACGGTCTATGGCTCGACTTCCGAAGTTCCGACGACAATTCCGCCCATGGATCGGGCAGACCTCTCGGTGGAGGAGGAGACATATCTATACAGATGGAACGAACGGCCGAAACCGCGGGACCGTTGACGATGTACGTATTCCTGGTGATGGACTCTCAACTCACGGTGGAGGACGGGAACTTTAAAAATCTTGTTTATTAAAAATGAACGAGCGAGTGGAACGAGTGAACTACGAGCGAAGCGAGAACGAGCGAGCGAGTTATGAAAGAAGTGAGAACGACCGGAGGGAGTATGAGCGTAGCGAGAACCAGATGTTTAAGAATCCCCACTGCGCCTTGATCGTGGGCAAAACTGGCAGCGGGAAGACTAACTGGATCTTAAATCTTTTAGAGACAGAATACCGATTCACCTTTGAAGCTATCGTCATTATATGCCCAACGCTTTTTAAGAATAAAACTTATTTAGAACGACTGTGGGTGTACACCGATGAAAACGTTTACCTATGTGACCTGGATCGAGAAAGACTAGAATTAAATGAGGCAATAGAACTTTATCAGAGAGTATTCGATGGGATAAATACGTTGTTTATTATCGACGATTGTGCAGCTGATCAGTTTATTAAGTATCGTAAGAAGTCTAAGAGTGGTTCAGTTTGCGCGTTGTCGAAAATGGCGTTCTCAGGTCGACATTACCTTCACAGCTGCTGGCTTTTGACGCAAAAGTACAATTCAGTTTTAAAAGATTTTCGCGAGAATACTGCTTGGACAGCAATTTTTCATTGCAAGGACCGTGGTTCGTTTGATCAGTGTCTGGACGAGAACGACATTGTACCAGATGAAAAGAGAGGGGAAATTAAAAGGCATCTACGCACCGTGAGATTTAGTAAGTTGGTGTTAAATACCGAAGCGCCCGCAAGTTACAATATTTTTTAGCTAGTTACTCAGCTATGTTATAATACGTTTTAGCTAGTTATTTATTTGTTTTACTTTGTTGATAATTACTTACCCTTTGCTTGAGCATAGCTAATTCAGCTGTGCTATAATAAAATTTAATTTAGTTATAGTAAATAGATAACAATGCTACAATACGTCCAGCTAGTTATTCAGCTAGTTATTGCAGCTAACTTGACTTATTATACAGTTGAATACATACGACTAAAGCATACCTACAACAAATTTAAAGAGTACTTATTATTAAAATGGACGACATAAAAAGCATATTCACTGAACCAAAAAGCGAAGCAATCAGCTCAAACGTAAAAGACCGCCTTTGCGCGATAGCTGCCTCGGGCGAAAGCAAGAAGTATCTCGGGAAAGAATACACGATAAAAGAAATCGAAGCTCTACCACCAAAAGAACAAGAAAAACTGTTTAACCTCTACGAAGTTAAGTTTGGCAAAGAAATCGTTAAAACTCTCGGTTACTCGATTTTAAGTTTGTACTCTCGCCTACTAGGAATAGCTACTCCGATCGATCTACTCGGATTCAACGTCAACTTAAAATCAGAGGAAGCGCTGACTAAAGATTTAAACGACGACCCGATTATCAGTCAAACGATGGGCCACCTACTTACCGAGGTCTGTTACAAGTACGGAGTGTACCTATCTCCACTTACAGCTATGCTGATTACAACTAAGCATCTGGAGTTTAACAAAAGTTCTGTTATTATAAAAGAGGATGTCAACAAACGAAGTGAACCCAACAGAAGCGAGCAACAACGAAGCGAACTCGAGCAACCAAATTCAGAAAGCAGTTAAGTCAGTTACTAAGCGAGCAGAACGAGCTAAGAACCCAAAGCGCGTAGAACAAGGTAAGAAGTTGGCGGAACATAACAAGAAGATGAAGCAACAACTCGTTAAGATGAAATTAGCGGGCGAACCGAGTGAAGAATCTAGCTTTACCCAAACGGCCTTTGAAAACAGAAGCTTGATACTCGGTGGATTGGGTATCGCTGGTGTTGTGGTTCTCTACTTAATTTGGAAAAATAAGTCGACTAGTTCACGACAAATTAGCGTTCAACCAAAGCAAAGCTCGAATATTCCCAAACAAGAACCGGATTTAGATATGGAATAAATACTCCCTTTGGTCGTAGCTCGCTTTGCTCGCTTTATTTAAAAGTTCTTTATATATAAATATGAGTAACGCTAAATCAATCGACGTAAACGGAATCGTCAATACGGTTTACCACGGCGCAGTTGTTTCAGGAATCTCACTCGGATACGCCATGCTGTCGAGTAAACTATTTAAAATTAAACCACCGGATTTCAATAAGTTGTCTGCCGAAGATGCATTAAAATTAACCGCTTTGTCCAGCGGCGCACTCTTTACCCAAGGTTGGTTGGTGGGGCAGGGTATCTTACCCTCAACGTTTCCTATGGGCGGATCGAGTTAAGTTTTCTTATTTTAAATGGATGAAGGGGGATTTGAAATGAAAGAAATGGAACAAGAACGTGAACAAGAAGAATTTGAGCAAGACTACCAAGATGAACTAGAACGGGACGATATCTTTGATGATGGTATATTAAAAAACGCCCCAAACCCTCCTGTAGTTGGACCAGAGTCTAGTCCCGAAGAATTAAGACAGAAGCTGAATGAAGATAAGCTTAGCGATGAAACTAAAAAGGCGGTGTATAGTTTTTATAACGAGATTAAAAAAACTACCGGACTTGAACCGACCATAGACTTAGAAAAGACAAATATATTTAGCCTTGATTCAAAAGGAAGACTCAATGCAACCTATAACGGCGAAGAAATCCGCCTGACTAGAACAAAAATAGATAAAAGTGGGCAAAAGTTTCTCGCGTTGTCTAGCTTAGAAAAAGAAGGTGGTAGAGATTTTATTAGACACACTTTAGGGTTAAAAGGCTACAAAGACCCTGGATTTCAATTAATTGAAGAGGCAAAAGCTGTTTCAGAAAATATAGAAAAGATCACGAGTGAAGACGGATCTGTAGACAAATTAGATGAGCCACTCGATCAACTTCAAGAAATAGCACAACAGTCTCATAACTTAGACCCAGAAGATACAAATTCAGAATTTACTCTCAGAGAGATTAGAGGATTTGACCAAAGCTTACAAACAATAAGAGGACAATTAAAACTTGTAGAAGCTAAGATCGCGAGTGTAAAAGAAAATATTCAGACAACTGAAGATGCATTAAAGGAACCAGATATCACTCAAGAACAAAAAAATTCCGAGCTTAAAATTCTTAGAGATTTTTACAATGAGTTAGCAGCATTGAATACCCAACGAAAAAATTTAACCTCGGGATTTAGAAACCAACTTAAAATGTTAAAAGAAACGATCCAAACGGCTCTAGGTAAAGATTTGACTTTACGCGAACGAATTAATATTTTATTTAGAGAGCAAGGCGTCACGATCGTGAGCATTTTAACGGCTATTGGTTTAGCGATAAGTACCATCGTTAGTAGTATCGTGGCTAGCGTTAGAGCTGTTGGAACTCCTAGCGTAACGCCTGAACCCACACCTAAACCAACGCCTGCTCCTCCTTCCAAGGGCGGGGTCACCGATTGGATCAAACGTCAACTGTGGAATTTAGCCAATGTATTAAAGAAACTCGGGTTGAGTGCATTAGGAGCTTTGCCTGGGATCATCGGTAGCATTTTGAGTTGGATTTTTAACGTAGCGAGTAAAGCGGTTGGATGGGTGGCGGAACATTTATGGACCTTGTTCGTGGGCGTGGGTGTTTTGCTTTTGACTTACGTGCAAAAAGGGTAAAAATAGATTTTAAAATAAGATAAAAATTCACCCCAAATTTGAGGTGAATTTTTTTTATGCCTTACATCAAACCGTTCTCGCTTCGCTTTGTTTAAGTTAAAATTTTATACAGCGTAAAACCGATGACACCCACGGCAACGGCTCCGATGGTTAAGGACAGTTTTTCTTCGTTGTGTGTGTCTAAAGGCTTACTAAAAACCGGGTTTGCAGTTGGATTCCTCGGTAACACTTCCGGTTCTAGTTCTTCATTAGTACTCGCACTCGTTCCGTTATTCAAACTCGGTACATACCCAGTTTTCATATCCCCAGTCGCGACTTGTAAATTATTGTTATAACCCTCAAAGACGCCTATCCGTAAGTCCATGTTTGAAGGTATTAGATATAGCCCTGGGGCTAGTACATAATCTAATGGTGTTTTAGCATTTTGTAACATATCTTGAAAACGATCTGTCGACTTTTCTGAATCGGGGTTGGCTGGATTAATTTCTGCTTCTATGATTGTTTTAAATCTTTGTTGCGCGATTAACCCTGTACCATAAGACAAAATACTCACCTTAGTATCAACTTGAGACCCTAATAACGCATAGACATAGGCTCGAATAGATTCATTTACCTTTATAAACCCTATATCTGTAAACTGCGACTTTTTAGGAATAAAACCCCACCATCCGGTAGTCGCAACCTTTGAGTCTTGCAAAATATATTCTACTACGTATTGTGCCGTTACGCCGGAGTTAACCTTAGAGTAACCGAGTCGCATGACTTTATGCACAAAAGAAAGGTTAGGCGTTCTAGCACCTACCCCGAGACTTAAATTTGTTGCGGTCCAGTCTTTGTCTACATCGTCTGCATCTAATTTTGGAGTATAATCGTTTCCTGGTACGGGTAACCACTGTCTAACACCCGTGTCCATCAAACCGGCTCGGTCAAAATAATAAGCGGTACCAAGGCCATTTGTATAAAGATCGACTTTTTGCCTAAAGTTCATATCTGGGTCAACTCCGTATAAAAGACACGTGTCAGAAAACTTCCGATGGTCATAATTATTGTTAATCACGTTAAATACGTCGTCGCTCGGAATGGGCATCACACAGTCGTGAAATATTTTTCGTACGGTGTAATATAAGTGGAACCTCATTATAGCCGAGACATATGGGCCGTGACTAGACAGTAGATCAGAACCCACACCGCAGGCTGTTGTCGCGCAATAGACCGCAAAATTAAATTGGTTTTGATAAAATGTCAACGGATCTGAGTTCCAGCGTTCTACCACTTCGTCCGTGGTTACTTTTGGTAGTTTATACGCGTGTGTTAAATTTGGAAACTCGGCTGTAAAGGCATTGTCTTTGTTTACTCTGATATCTAGACTGCTAAAATTACCTCCCATTTATTTTAAAAGAATTTTAAAAATAATCTTTACCAGTCTTTTACAGGTGCCGTTGGAATGGTCGCTTCTCGATAAGCGGGTGGATCGCTACGCTCATACCCAACCGACTTTGTAAAACTTATTCGCCAAGTTTTTTCATAAGATCTTTTTTTAAAACCGCCGCTAGCGCTTCTGCTCTTTCGTTGACTCGACGTTCAAATTCTTGCCCGCTGTGAGCTTTGCTCGATTCCAATTTTGTAGATGTACGCGATCTAATCTTTTCTTTCATCTCGTTAAATTTTTTCAGCTCAGATAAAATAAGGGCAAATTCTTCCTGGGATATGTCGCCGTCTTCAATCGCGTGAGATACGTATTCTTCGATTGTATTTAATTTAGCGTCTGCCAACATTCGAATTTGGTCGTGTTTTTTAGTTTTGTGGGTGAGTCTACGAGATGCGTACTTTAGAACCGCATAAGCGCCAAACGCACCGATAGCGACGCCTTCCATCACGAGCCCGACGGGACCAGTGATCACTCCCAAAATAGCGGGAATGCCTACGGCCGCCGATGTGGCACCTAGTGCTTCCACGCCGTATTCTACGTACCCGAGCGCGGTTAAGAGTCGTTTGATCTTTTTGTAACTAGCTTCGCGCGCGTCGCGTTCTCTTTGGATTTGAGATTTAATTTCTTCGATCTTTCTTAGCCTGTAAACCTTTGTCTCCGCTTGTTCGGTTGAAGCTCGCTCGTTCTCGCTCCGGTCGTTATACTCACTCGCTTCAACCGAGTTTAAATCAGGATATATGTTAGTCGTCATCTTATAATTAAGAGTTTTTAAACGATATTCACCTCGAGCAAAATTCCATCTCCTTCACCGCTTACCAACCTACCTTTGTCGTTTTTTAAAGAAAAGGTGAGTTCGTCTATGTTCCGATCTACGAGTCTTTTACAGGTTGGGTTTACCTCTAAATTGCACAGAGCTGTGTCTCTGGTGCTGAGTACAGTTGAAGACTTCCCGTCATAAAAGTTATAATTTGGATCGAGCTGCTCGCAGTGTATAAACAGATATTTGATACTATCGATGTTATATTTGCCTTTGTATATAAAAAAGTTTTGTAATTCAACAGAAGGCAGGCCGAGCAATTGACCCACGTGTGTGTTTAGTTTTAGTTTTAAATAAGGGTCAAAAATGACTAAAGTCACCGATTTTGACTTTTCATATACTTTAAAACTCACGCCTGGAATGGCGTTTAAAATAAAATCAAACCAGTCGATTCCGTAATACCCGGGTTCTAAGGTGATGCCGCCAGTCAATCCAGAGATACTTATAGACTCAAACGCTTGCTTTGTGTAAAGTTGGTTAAATATGGGTTTTGCTTGGCCTTTTAAAATAGATTGTACAGTAGAAGACGTAGTATCCCAAATGAACAATTGTTTCTCTTCAGTTGTCGGTGGTGGCCTGCCCTTTAGATGGTTTGCATAGTCTAATCTATCACAAATTTGATTGAGGGCGTGTATAATGCCCGCTAGTGTCGTTTGAAAAGACAAAGAAATGATCAAACTTACATGTATTTCAGTAATCATTCTTGGGTAAAAAAAGTCATCTAGCATTTGTATTACAAAAAGCTCGTCTTCATAAGAACCGCTGTCAAGAAGGTTTAACTTTTTTTCCATTTCTTGTCGTAAAGTATCATTAGATAATAGATTAAAATATAAAGGCTTATAATGTACACCAAAATAAAAAGAAGAAAAATCAGTAAATTTGTCTTTTATTACACTTATTATAGATAACATGTGTGCTTTATATACTTTTATTCGTCTAACATTATATTCCCAATTTAAAGTGTATTTTTGTATGTTTCTTAAAAAATTTTGAGTCGCAAAATAAAATCCAAAAAAAACATCTATTAATTGTAAACTTGGTTTTTCAATTTCATATTTTTCACCTATATATAGATCACTATATTTTTGCACCAAGGCTTGATTGATTGATCCATCATCACCGGGTTCGTTAGATAATTCTTTTGCCCCCCACTCAATCTCTGTCTCTCTCATAATGTTAAAAAACTTTTTTTCTAGCTGAATGTTTTTGGTGCAGATACGTTTGCTCCCTTTTTCGTTTTTAATCTCGTTTTTTAGTTTAAATGTTTGTGGATTTTCAGTCAGGTGAAATGTATGCGTCTCCATTTTATTAATAAGCATCTAATTCAATCAAGATTTTACCGACGTTGTTTAAGAGTTCATCTCGCTCGTTTCTCAAAGAAAAGGTGAGTTCGTCTATGTTCCGAGATAATAGCTTTTTGGGTGTTTTATTCGTTGATTCATAAGGGATAACGCTGAGCAGGTTAGAAGACTTTCCGTTATAAAAATTGATAGAGTGATCCAATTGTTGACAGTGAATAAACGTAGGAGTTGAGTTATACTCACCTATATAAATAACGTTGGGCGAAAGTTTGTTTTCGGGTAAGTTTAACAAGTTAGCCACCTCTCTATTGAGCCGCAATTTGAGATTGGGATCCGTGATGGTTAAGGTCACCCTTTTTGATTCCGAGTGCACCTTAAAACTTACTCCAGGGATGGCGTTTAAAATAAAATCAAACCAATCGATTCCGTAGTACCCGGTAGACACCACGATGCTTCCTCTTTGCGACTCTGGCAACGGTTGAGCCAAACTTGGAGCTAGCAAAGCATATATAGGTTCTTTCATTCCCGTCAAAATAAGTTTTAGAGCCGTCTCTTTTCTTCTTTTTTCGTTTCTGTCCAAATTTGTATCCCATTGAATGTCGGTGTCTTGTGTTACGTATAAATATTCAGCTTCAAACTGAATGTTTTTGACTCGGACTACTTTATCGCCTTTAATGTTGTTAATCTCGTTTTTTAATTCAAACGTTTGAGGATTTTCAGTCAAGTAAAACGTATGCGTTTCCATTTTTAAATTAAACTATTTTTAAACTTCTCCATAGCGTTTTCCCAGTGCCTATCTGAGACACCAAAAAGGTCTTTCACTTTAGATTCGGTTTCCCCAGTGACGTCTTGATAACAGACTGCAATTAAAGCCTCCAACGGTTTACCTCGAGAGATCTTGCCGTTTAAAACTTGGTTCAATCGATATTCTATTTCACCCGCTTCGCCGTTTTGAAAACAGATATTATACTTCTGCAACGTTTTTCTCGATTTTGGCGGCTTGGGTTTTTTCCAAACGTGATGCTTGTAATACCGATCTCCCACTTCTGCAGCGTCAAACGAAGAAACCCACCCAAAAATTTGACCGCAATGTTTACACGCGTATCTTTCGCCCATTTCAACTATTTGGTGATCGCAAGGTGGCCTAGGTTGTACATTTCTCGTTGCCCCAATTATGTGTACTTCCTTTAGATTCAGCAAGTGGCAAAGTTCCGCATCAGTCATTTTATATAAAGAGATTATTTATTTAAAACAAAAAAAAAAATTTAACCCCGGGATAACCGAGGTTAAATTGACTTTCACTAACTTTTATTTAACTCCCTTCGGTCGTACTCGCTCGCTCTGCTCGCTTTTAATCAAACGCGTCCAAAAGGTAAGGTTTCTCTTCAACCGTTAGCATAGCTGATATAACTCTATACCTAACACTCGCTCCACAAGAAAGTGAACCGTGGGCGCCGTAGTAAATATCTTTAGGAGAGATTAAAGAGATCGCTTGGCATTTCTTATTAGCAAAAAGAGAGCGATCAATTTCTTTAAACGATTTATCCACCAAAGAGGCGTCATAGGCTGTCTTAACGTACATCCTACTTTTATCGGTATAAGCCGGCTTAACTAAGTAATTAATTTGATCGGGTATGTCATCTAGTTTTTGAGACACCTTAAAAGAGTTACGCGTAATCACGGGGAGGTCTTCCAGGGCCTCATCTGTTAATTTTTCAAAATGTCTGTAAACTGAATCATTTATACGTAATAGCAGCGATTCAGTATTGGGAGACAGTTGATAACAAATTTGTTTTTGGTCAGTAGGTTCCTTAGTACCATATTTGTAAACCGGGTTTATACCGTAACAAGGGTCTTCGAGCCTAATCAACAATCGTTTATGTTGGCCCTCGTGAGAATAGAGAATCTTAGAAGAATTCTTTGCGGGTCTTAAAATGACTAAGTTTTCAGGGTCAAAGGGACCGTAGGTAATTTTTGGGTTTTTGTTGCCGGCATTTAGACGTTTGTGGTCATTTGAGACGATATACATTTGAGTTGACATGTTCTATTTATAATTAGGTTTTTTAAATTTTTTATCATTTTTATTCAGGCGGGATTTCGACGTCAGCGTCATATTTAATAATCAATCCAATTTTGTATAAGCCAGTCACGAGTTCAGGTCGGGCAAGTCTCGACTTGTTCGCAAGGGGAAATCCCTTTTTGTTTGTGAATGAGTGCTGATTGCCAGTCACGAGTTGTTTAGCCAGCCGGGGTCAAAAGGTGAGCGAGCGTAGCGAGCACGACCGGAGGGAGTACGACCGGAGGGAATACTGCGTGTGATGGGTAACAGAGATTTTGGCTCAGAATGTATATATTCGCCCGGTATTTTAGAGCCGGATTTTTTGGGTCGATGAGGTACCGGGGGAAATCTGGAATTCCAGATTTTTAGGGGATTCCCCCGATTTTTTGAGTTGATGTACTACCCAGGGGTTTTTGCTAAAAACGGCGAAAAGGGCGTGTGGTCCAGAACTGTCAGTTCTCTACTACTTCGTGAGCTGCAAGATGTCTTTGCTCTCTGTGCGGGCTTGAGTCTTGCCATTTGCGAAGGCTTCGGACAACTTGATATTGATAAGCCGTTTGATGTGATATGACAGCTTCACCAGATTCTTAGGAGATTCCAGAACATCATCACCACCCTCCTCTTGTTTCGCCACAAGGTATGCTGCTTTAAAAACTTCATCAAAGTATAGGGGTGAAAGGTAGCTTGCCAGACTCGGACCATCTTGTGGCGTGGCTTGTTTATTCAGCTCTATCTTCAGTATAGCGGCCAGACGCATTACTCTGGATGCGTAGTATTTACGCATCACACAGTTGGCGAGATTTCGGATCATCCATTCATTCCCAAGCACAAATGATGAGGGGATTTTTCTTGGATTCTTGCCCTACCTTGTCATCTTTCATGATGGGAAAGACTTCCTTCTCAAGAGCCTTACTGGATTCCTTGCTGACAGCTCGAGACAGAGCCTTTGACTGGATGACCGATTCTCCCTTTGTTTCTCTAAGGTTGTAGTCTTCTTTTGCGACAAATTTCGTTTGGTGTGGCAACAGTACAGATAGTTCCACCCATTCAAAACATTTAGGATATGGCCCATTGTGAGGCACATCAAAGTGCTTCTTAGGTCGACGTGCCAATATGATCTCGCTCTTCTTTAGGCGAAGAACTTTGTTATGGAGACAAAGCCCCTTGATTTCGAAGAATATCCAAGGGCTTTTTTCTTACCACTTTACTTTTCCTTCCTCACTGATGGGGTGTCACTCTCGTCAAAAGATATTTTGGATATCTTTTGACTTGTTCTCTCGAACAATGAACAGCCATTAAATGCTGTGACATATTGGTCACAAGCTTTGAACAAAACAAGCATGCATGTTTCTAATTGTAGACCCTTGTATGCTTCTTGCGTTTACCTAGCCCGGTTGTGCTTGAAACTGGAACCTCTCGGAAATGAACTCCAACATTATTTTTGTCCCATATTTTCCACTCTGGATCCAGGTCATCTTCTAAATCATCCGATTTATTATCAGGATCATGGTCAGTAGGCTCTAGATCAAGGTCATGTTCACCTGGCTCTAGATCAAGGTCATGTTCGCCAGGCTCTTAAGGTCATGTTGTGAGGATTCACTGGCATCAGGAATCTGAAGAAGGCGTTTCCTGGAAGGAGTTTCACCTTCATGTGAACTGGTATCTGAATTTGAATCTGATGGACAATAGGTGGAATTGCTAGCCTGTGAATCATCTGATGGAGTAGGAATTTTTGCTGGACTTTCTTTATTCAAAAAATCTACCACATTCTGCAGCCGCTGCAGGAAATCAACGGAAGCCTCTGAATTAGTTTCATCTTCACTCTCTGGAACTTCCATAGCTTGAAGTGCTGGTTTACACGAGGACGCATTCTTCTGATTTTCAAGGGCCTTTTTTCAGCAAGCAAATTATTTATTGCTTCAACGAGACCAGTTCCAAAGCCAACTGTCAAGACTCCACAATGACCCACTGGTTGAGGCAATTCAGAGGTGGTTGATGAAGATGCTGCTGAATCAATTGGACATGTTGAAAGCTTGTCTGTGTGGGCTGTTTGGGGTGCTGTTGCACCATCAAGTTAACTTGCTGGAGATGTCTCATGGCTGATTGATATGGAAGGATCAAGTGGACCTGCCGAGGGCCTCTCAGAGGGGAATGAACCACCTTTTGCTGCAGCATCCAGTTTACCTACTGATGAAGACTTCACAGAGGTATGGATAAATGATTTAGGTGCTGTTGCATCAGTGGATGTACCTGCCAAGGGCCTCTCAGAGGGAAATGATCCATATGTTGTTTATCACCAGGTTGACCTGTGCAAGGCAATTTTGAGGTGGATGATCTGGATGATCTTTGGCTGTCTGCTTTGCCTTGACCTGTTGGTGGAGAGTAGCTGATGAATTAACGAGCCAATGCTACATCCGTCACAAACTTGGGAAGAACTGTGAAAGTTTTCGCTGGAAAGTATCTGAAAAGGAGAAAACACATAGGGGTCATTCCAGGAAGTTCGGGCACAGTTTGTGACGACGTCTCTTCTTACATCGGTACCATTTATAGCCCTTTATTTTCAGTTTACAATAGATTAAGTCATATTAATCAGTAAAGATGAAGCACACCTCTACAAGAACCTAGCAAGATTTCGAACAATCTCAATTTAAGATCCACATGCAGGGAAAAAAGATGTTCCCGAGCTTCGTGGAATGACCCAAATATTAGTCACTTCTTGAATTGAGATTACTCATTGACCAAATGTCAAACTTGTACTGTAAGAAGTACCAAACACAGAAAATTTGTCATTTCAACTATGTGAAACCTTGTTAAATCAGGCATTCTTGGGCTTGTAGGAAAATTCAGACAAAGTGGAATATAGGGGGAGGTTAAGGGGAATATTACTCCACAAAATTGTTAAAAGGGGACGAATAGGGAAAAAAGGAGGAAATCTAGAACGGAATGGAGCGAAAGATTGTGCCATAGCCACAGTAAGTTATGTTTTATGTGTTTCTCTCCTTCTTCATAAGTCTCTTGCAATCTTCTTCAACAAAAATATTTGTTCTTGACTCTGAGCTACCCCGAAAACCTCCTGGATGCACCTTTGGCTCGTTTACCTCTCAGAGAAAATATGACTTCTCAAAACAATTTCTATAGGAATATTAAAAGGTAAAAATTCAGAGCATTGCAGATAGCTGATTTGTGCACTGACTACGATGAATGGGACTCCCCATCCCTTTGAATAAATGCCGTAATGTGTCCAAGACACCTGATTGGTTGAATTTTCAGTTACATGCAAGTTTAAAGCTTGAAATGAATATGAAATCTTGCAAGAATGTTACTGGTATATAAAATGAAATCTTTGAACAGGTTGATGTACACAGAAAAGTCTTTCTGATGGGAATCTTTTTCCATGATGTACAATAACTACGTATAACAATGGACTTAGAACTTGCAAAATTGAAACCTTGAAAGCAACTGAAAACATCCAAAATAAATTTGAAATAACATAGTAACATAAAGACAAAATGACCAACTCCACTTTGGTTATACATGTATATTTACCTTTACCACTTTCAATTTATGTTTGGTCATTTAAACTGAGCTTTACATTCCTCGATGCAGTTTTTGACTCTGTGTGGGACAGGGGGCATCACTTTCTTGAATAACTGCACTAAAAATTTGAAACAGTATTTTGTAGTTTTCTAGTGATTTAGGCTTAGCAAAAACAAACAGCCATGAATCATCTGACTTGGCATTAGATTTCTTAATTGCAGAGATTATACTTCAAATACCGTTTCAATGACTGCAATTTCATAAAGACTGAAATCTGTCTTAATGTTTAACCAAGAAGCAGCCTGTGACAATGTTAAAAGTTCACTTTTACTCAAAATAATTCAACTAAATGGCAATGCTCAGTTCTGTTAGTGATGTAAAGATGCATAGACTGTACTTACATGGAGTCTTCATTGAAAAAACACTTGTACATGTAACTTGGCGTCCCCGGACCTCAACAGCTTCAATTTTTCCCTGCTACATAATACACTCACACTGCTTTACCGAATGCATTTGCTTGTGTACGAATATCTTTAAGAACAGCCATTATGCAAAATTTAATATTAAGTAGCCCGGGGTGGTATGGATAAAAGATCTTAACAAGATTATATATGGACTCTACACCATTTCATGAGTTGAAGCTGACTGAAACGATTTACTCCAAATGGACCCCTGTATTGGCTAACAAAGACAATTAATAAATAATTATTATAATAATAACATAATTTAATGATAAGGTAGTAATAAATAGTATGTGCCCACTACATATGCATGCAACATAGGTGTAACTACAAGGACCGGCACATACTCCCCCATTTTAAAATGACTTCTGCAACTAAAATGCACCCTTGGGTGCCCCGCCAGAAATATTTGTGCCACCCTCTCCCCCAAAAAGGACCCTAGTTGCGCTATTGTGCGCATGTTCACTATACATGTATGCACATGAATACACATGCATGTGATTTTGTATAATAGGTCCATGGATGCAAAGTGCCACAAAATGACCCAAGTGATCATAAATTTATCATTTCGAAAACAAACACAAGATACAGTTTTCTAACACATTGCATTTCTTGACTCACCTTGCAATGGTGGAGTTGCATTACTACGCTTCATGTTGGATCTGTGAAAAAAAATATCAAATATTACGATGCATACAAATACTTTGCGATTTATACAAATACTTTGCACTACATTTACTTTACAAACCAGTTGAATTACATAATATGAATCATGGGTTTATACTTGCAAGAGACAAACATCACTCTTATTCTACTGTCAAAGTTTTTAAATAATAGCATGCTTATGATGTTGAAAACAAAGTGGATGCATTTAGGCTGCTACATGTGGATGAATGCCAGCTTTGGTGTACACCTAATTAATAAGAGAATGCCTACCTAGTTTCTTAAAAAAACGACCTCTGGCTCATGGATAATGCCTAGTTCTTGACTGACAGCTCCCAGCAAGGTTCAATATTTTTTATGATCTATTTCACAAAAACGTTTTGGCGATTTTTTTACATTAAAGTTAAAATTTAGACGTATTATTAGAATTACTAGAGGCCTAATTCTATTACTTATAGTAGGCCTATTAGCCTAGTTACACATTCAGCTGGTTTCGGAGAATATCAAAGGCCCATTTTTACATTGGTTTGATTCACATTTCATAAACGAAATGTGACAATGAAAATGTTGTGGAGTGTATAACAATTGTCAGGTGTGCCTCGTAATATAATGCACAGTCAGCCCCCAGAAAACTTCTCATCTCATCTACCAAAAACAATTATAAAGCATGATCAGTGTCAAATTGGCACAACTGATTTGGCCAGCGTGCGCTAACATTGTCCTCCCCCTATAAAAAGGAAAAACACCAAAGGATGCCTTAGGCCCACCTGAAAAATCTTCTTGTATGAAATATATGAAACAAGGCCATGTTTTCGAACAATTTTGAGCCTCCCAAAAGCAATCTCTAAGTCATTGTAAAGGAGTGCCCAATGATCTGCTCTATCAATTAGAATCCAATAATTATTTCCGAATTTGAATTCTTTGCAAAACTGAATGATGTTATTCATAACCCAGAGCTCTTTTGTTACAAAAACGTAAAATGACATGACAGTAAAATAAACTAGCCCAACCACAAAAACTTTTTTGGCCTATGTCGGAAAAAGAAGCAACAGCCAGTCCATGTCTGTAGCTGCTGCCAGCTAGGTAGGCATATCAAAACTTTCCCTATTGTTTTAATTTCACTTAAAGATTTTGGAAGTAAAAATGGAATATCTGTACAATTTCATACACGAAAAGTGACAAATGACCCATAAACTTATGCCGAAATCATTGAAATTTCTCCTGATCTGGACAACTCCACAATGATCTCCATGACCACATGGGTGCTAAGACAGCTTTTCAATATCAATAGGGGGCGCTATAGAAAAGTTCTAAATGAACACTGGACACCTGTCTTTTGTCTGCGCCACAGACACTGCCACTACGAAAGCCCATTAGTGCCTTGGCAAGTTAGTGTTCGTAATTACGGATTATTAATTTGTAATTACGGACCATTAATTCTTAATTACAGATTATTTATTCGTAATTACGGATTATTAATTTGTAATTACGGACCATTAATTCTTAATTACAGATTATTAATTCGTAATTACGGATCATTTATTTTGTACAAATGGATTCTTTAATACGTAATTACGGATAATTAATTCGTAATTATGAGTATTTAATTCGCAATTACCGATTGTTTAATTTGTTATTAGTTATTACCGGTCTAATCATGCTGCGGCCGTGTAGTGCGTGTTTCACACGGATCTAGATGTCGATCACACGGATCTAGATGTCGATCAGTGATCTTAACGCAAGTTCGCACCATCCATTACGCACGTTTTTGGTGTCTCTATACCAACTGTGAGAGATGTCATGCATATTGTACATATAATTGAGAGTTTGCTGGTTTGTAGCAACAGCGCCATCATGCAGTGGCAGGGGCATTCCTCATGTTTGCCGTTGCATCCGCTGTTGGCCTGTCTACTGCTGAAATTTAAATAGGTAAATTTCACTCTTCTTGGGCTTGTAAATCATCGAATGGGTTTCCAGGGGAGTGGAGAAATTGTTAGACATCGTGAGAAGGGTATAAATACATTATTCTGAGACAACAAACAAAATAGCCACTGAGACTAAGGTTTGAATTTTTGGCACGTTATTCCAAGCCACTGGTTTATTTGTCTTTTACACTAAAAAGTTTGGCAAAATCAGCTTAAACGGGCAGGCTTGCCCCAATCTGCCAAGCTTGGCATCCACGGGCCCGAATCCTTGGCAGGCTTGCCAACCATTCACCTTTAGGCTATAGGAATATTTATCAAAGTTAAACGCTAGCCCCACCAGAACGAGAGGGTGCTAGTCACAAAATGCTTATAATTTGTCGAATGTCATGTCTGGAACAATTAACAAAGGATTTGCAAAGCACGCCGTTTTTTCCACCGTTTGAAAATACGGTTGGAAGAAGCCCCACCTGAACAAGAGGGTGCTTGGCGTAGGGTTCCTAAGATTAAACAGCAAGTATTAACTGTAAACATCAAAATTCAAAGTTTAATTGAAACCTATTTACTAATATAATTTGATTATCATGTTAGCCAAAATCGAGGCACTTCCCGTCGCTTCCGGCAAATTTCTGCCACACGCGCCAAACGCGCCCCACCAGAACGACAGGCAAGTGCATCTCCCTATTAACACCCCCAGAATTGAATTATAATAACAACAGTAAAGAGGACCATCGCTATGAACCCTTTGAGTGGGATAAACTCAATTACACTCAATTAAAGGCAGTGCAAATGCAATCCCGAAGATTCGACCGAAAGTGCATGTTACCCGTATGGGACAGGTGAGCCCCATCATATCTGTACAATGAGAATTCGGACCATTTAAACTGCGGATAATGTAGCACTGACACGCCCTTGCGACGGCTGAGGGAGCGCGCCCATCTATTCACGGCCCACCGTTTCATCTCCATTTTCGCTGGATTAATGTTCCCAAAGTAACAAGCTCGCGGTAGTATATCAGACCACACTAATTTAGCCTGGGGATACTTAGCACTACATTCTTTCATGAATAAGGTTATCCGCTGCCGCATGCTGAAAAAATCAGTATCGCCCAAATCATTAGTGCCAATGTGAACGATCAGCATGGCCGGTCGAGGGCACTTAGCTTCCAGGTCAGATAACAATTGATTTATATCACTGTATCGGGCTCCGCCCAGACCGTTCCAGCGTACTTTTGGACTGCATTCCAGCCTGGTTGCCGCTCTGCGGACGATGGAATCCCCAATGATCCACACATCCCCTGTAAACAAGGGGTGGGAACAAGTGAGACAAAATGGTGGAAAAAACGCGGAATTAAACAGCTGAAATTAAACGCCAGGCAGCTAGCAAAGTACAATTGGACGGATATAAAGTTAAGCGGCATTTGAACGCCAACGGCCCATTGCCTTAACTTCATCCAACGAAAAACCCAAGGACGCTGCAGTAGACGCCGTCCCAATGCGGAAGGAGTGTGCACTAAATGATGAGCCTCCAAGGCCCAAGAAAATCAGAACCCGTTTCCATGTGGCGTTAAACTGGTACTGGGTAAGGGGATCGCCCCCAAAATGACAGAAAAAACTACCCTCCTGCTTCGGACGCATCTGGGCGTAGACTGTGAGGGCTTGCACTGGACAGATGGTTTCGTCCCCTGAGCGAACTAATTTCACGATCTGAGGATTACCCATTTGGTTATTCTTTGTGTACCTGAAGGTGACTAAAACGGAAGCACTGTCCTGCCCCACATTTATAAATTCGACGACCGAAGCCAAAATAAGTGAGTGTTGCACGTGTGTTTTTGAAATGGCGGCAAACTCGCTTATATGCATGAAACAAAAGAATGCACATAACATGACCGCGTGGAAAAGTGCGACTCCGTAATGATCTTGGCACACGCGTGGGAGTGCTTGAATGATACGGGCCAGAACTGGCAAGGTCATAGGCCATCGTTCGTCAATAACGGGATTATCCCTACGGCAACCCGACAATAATTTCGTCACCAAGAAATCTTTCGTTGGGTCCGGACAACCGGAAATTTTGTGATAATAACCCACCCCGGAAACAGAAGTTGCGATAGTTGATGGTGCAAGACGCTGCAGTGACAGCCATGCAATAAATCGCAGAACATCAGCAGGCGAGGACGGAGAACAGGCATCAATTTGTTGGCATCGAAATGAACAAAACGCCCGCCAGCCAGTCTGATATGTCTTATGAGTATTTGATGCCGATGCAGCTAGTAATAGGCGGTTTATCTCACCTTGTATTACACTTGGAGAAGATTGGCGATCGGCGTCATTGTTATGTCCGCCTTCGGTGCTAGTGCACGGAAACGGTTCACCTGAAAACGTGAGAGGGAGTCCGCAATTTCATTATGCACGCCGGGTATATGATAGACTTTAAATGTGATGTTGTACCGCAAGCACTGGCATACGAAAAGACGCACAAGATGCATGATCTCATCGCAATGTGACGATTGCTTGTTAATGATATTTACCACGGCTTCGTTATCAGAACGGAAACGCACCTTTCGATTGGCCAACTGCGGGGCCCAACAATTCACTGCGACAACCACAGGGTAAAATGCACAATATGCTAGTGATGGCGACAGGGCTAGCAACTCACAAGGCCATCGCCCTTGAAACCAATGGCCGCCAAAGAACCCGCCAAAGCCAATGCTGGCTGCGGCATCAGTGAACAACTCTAACTTATCATTATCCTGCCAGTCCTGGTCGCGAAGCGCAGATACCCCATTAAAGTGATCTAGGAACTCTAACCACATGAGCAGGTCAAGTTTCGCACCCGGCGTTATTCGCACTTTGTGATGTGGTTTCCTTAGTCCACGAGTTAAGCCAATCAAACGCCTGATAAACGCCCTACCTGGAGCTATAGCACGACAGACGAAGTTTAGTGAACCCACCAAGGACTGAATTTCCCTCAAAGACAACTTGTTCCGCCCCAAAACTGACTGGATTTGTGAATGAAGGGCGTTAATCTTATTACCGGGCACGCGGACTTTGCGCTTTACTGCATCGATCTCTAAACCGAGGTAGGTGATTTTTTGACAAGGGCCCTCTGTTTTTTCTTCCGCAAGTGGCACACCTAGTTGCGCGCAAACTTCCTTAAAAGTACTAATAAGTACTTAAAAGTACTAATAAGTACTTCACAGTGTGACATGGATTCACCAATGAAAAGAAAATCATCTAAGTAATGTGTGATAGAGGTTGTTTCCAAAACCCGCTTAAAGTGGAATTCTAAAAAGGTGCTGAATGTTTCAAACAACGCACCTGAGATAGAACAGCCCATGGGTAAACACTTATCGTAATAAAACATGTTCTGAAATTGAAAACCCAGCAGCTCATAGTCGGAAGGGGCAACGGGAAGCAGCCGAAAAGCCGATTTTATGTCCGTTTTTGCCAACCAAGCGTTGGGACCCACAGACATAACTAAATCAACAGCTACATCGAACGGCGTTAATGGACTTTACACTCGTCTTTATTTATAAAGTCATTAACGGAGCCACCTGAAGGGAATGACAAGTGCTGGATAAGACGAAAAGCGCCAGGTTGTTGCTAAGGGACCAGCCCGATGGGCGACCACTGAAGATTTGGAAAGGGCCGATGACTAAATGGTCCTGCCACCCTGCCTAACGCGATTTCGCTCTGCAGCTTTTTATGAACCACCTCAGGCCTATCTGCTGCCGACTTAAGGCAATTGGAATCTTTTTTCTCCCTAGGACCTTGAAAACAAAGTGAAAACCCATGTGAAAAACCATGACTAAGCGTTTCAGCTGCCGACTTGTCAGGATAATGTGTTAACCACTCTCTAAATGCAAAAGAGTGAAAACTTCAGTCTTTCTGCCGAGTGACTTCATATTCGCTCGCTTCGGAGAGGAATTTGCTCTACTTCGAGTGAAAACTGTGTTCCAGGTAATCACTCTTTACCAGGTGAGACTCTCCTCCGCTCGATATTTAGAGTGAAATGTGGACTCCATCGGATTTTTGAGCGACCTTATTTCATAAGATGTCAAATGACCACAAACACACATAAAAAAGAAAGAAAAAGGTTAACAAGTTTTGTTACGTAGTTTAGAAAAGTCTTTTGGTTTTGAACAAATTTGAAAACAAATTTCAAAATCATGGAATCGCTACACGCAATTAATATGCAATTTTAATTCTGGTACTCTTTCATTTAAGTCATAACTTGCGCTTACATGTTTTATGAAATTGGACCCTGGCCTTCATTGTTCAGACGATCGGTTTCCCGCTCAAACTGTCACTCCACATTGGAGTGACTTTCAAGCAGCCAATCGCTGGCTAATGTCTCTGAAAAGTTACCAATCACAAGTGAGAGTTTGATGTAAGCTAATTTGCATACACTCGACGAGAAACTTCGATGGCCCCCATCTTAACTGCACTGCACTACGGGTGCGCATAATATATAGGCGAGCGCCGCGCGGTATACTGTGCGTACACACGTACATATTACATGTACAGGCGTTGATTTGTCACGTCGCGATGTCACAACTACCACTTGGAGTTGCAGAGACGCTTCGTAAAACGTTTGAGGATGCAGCTCAGGTTCAGAGGATCGAGGGGATATTTCTTGGTAAGTTCAGCAATCAGCATGTCGGTGCATTGGATGGCTTCTTCAGTTTGTGGTTAAACTACAGTCCAGACCCACTTCAACATGTTCAAATGTCTAACTTGGGGCTGGCCGCGCCTGCCGGCCGAAGAGGGCTAACGTGCAGGCAAGTGTTAACATTAGACCAAGGCCTACGCCGCACGTAAACTGTGCTGGAATGTCGTTGTTTAGACCTTGGTTTTGTGTATTTTGTAGCCTATGTTGCCTTATGTGTAGCGTTTAATCCATTAAAAGAGAACAATTCCGGACCTTTAGTTCAAACACGATGTTGGCCTGAGCCTAGGCCCTAGGCCTATCATGCCTAGGCCTATAGCCTTAATAATTAGGGCCTAAAAATATGGCCTAACAACTGTTGCATTACCTATCATGCCTGCCCTATATAGGCTAACTTGAGTAACGTCAGGCCCTAGGCCTATAGGCTAGTCCAGTGGGCCTGAGTTGCTTGGCCGGGGAAGGGTAGCCATGCACAGATACTAGGCCTACAAGGCTAGTCCTGTATCCTGTACTCCCGTATACCTTGGCCCTATATAGGCCTATAGCCTACTCACATCAATAGAAAAATTGGGAGTGCAGAAAAAAATTCTTAAGTTATGGACCCCATCCTGAAATCTTTTAAGTTAAGAGCCATTAGGCTAACTCACTGAAGGAAATCAGAAATCCACAATTTCGGGACGTCTGGAGCTCTTCCTTTTTGTGAAATTTAGTGTTAGACCTCTATTTCTCGTGTCGATCCCTACTCTGCCATTCATTAATAGGCCTACCATGCCTACTGCAGCAACGTACTCCATGCGCAACTGCACTTTGATGCTGACCTGTAATTTTTTGGCAGCTGTTTGCAGATTACAAAAATTGGGTCGGCCGGGTGAGGTTTCAACACTACTACGCGACCCACCTTTTGTAATCCGCAAACAGCAACCGAAGCAGTCAACATTGAAATATATCTGTGCATGCGTGGAATTATTTTCAGAGGGAGTGCATCACTGCAGTACGGTGGGGCAGATAGAGTCAGGACGTGAGAAATACTGAGGCCAAAATTTCACGAAAAAGGAAGGGCTGGAGATGCGCTGAAATAGTGGATTTCTGATTTTCTTGGGTGAGTTAATGCCCTCAGCTTGAGAGACGTGAAGTTCATAAAGAAGTAGGCATGGGCCTGTATGCCCCAAATTTTGCAATAGACGTGATATAGGAATAGAAGTAGACTGGCCCTAGTCTGGACCTTCTAAATCAACACACTGACTTGGTCATGTACCATATAAGTAGGACCTGGTTTATTCAGCTCTGGTCGCCTCGACAGGCGAAAACGTCGCCTTAACAGGGGCTCAACTTATTATGTTTGCATACCTTGTAAAATAAATCCATATAATTACGAGACGGGTATTGCCTTTATTGGGTCGCCTAATAAGGTTTAAAGATCGGGTGATTGGCTGGAAAAATCTTCAACGTAGAACGGGACTTCTGACGGGTACTGACGCGGACTAACTAATAACTCACAGGAAACTGACTCGTACTGACGGGATTGACTGGTAACTGACTCAGGACTGACGAGAAACTCACCGGGAACTGACTGGAACACTCACTCTGGACTGACGTGGAACACGTACGGGACTGACTTCTGAAACACGGGACTGACGTGGAACACGCGACCGACTTGAAACACGCAACTGACAAGACCCACTTTCCCGCCACCGCACGCGGTTTTTATAGCTGTGCGGCCCGGGCAACATTAGCATAAATTAGATAAATAGAGGGCGTCCTAATGCCTTACCATAATTTCGCGACATTGCCTTGCCCTAAGACTGGTCAGTCCCTTGACCAGAACATCTGAAAATAAGGCGAAATTATACATGGACTATTAACTCCTGTACAGGTCCCCTAAAGTTTGTCACTTGAACCTTCAAACGTTTAGCTCCAATACAGGGGCCTTATAGTTAACTACTGTAACTTTAAAATTTTGAAACTTTTTTTCTAAACCTCCTGAACAGGCATCGTAACCTTCACGTCCTTATACATCATGAATGTCTTCCTACATAAGATGCATCGTCGCTTTTATGTTTTTATACATCATAAACTTCTTCTTACACAAGAAGGATCGTCACCTTCACGTTCTTTATACATCATAAACGTCTTACATAGGAGACCGCAACTATCAACTGTTAAACTTTAACAATAAACTATAAGCCTTGAAAAACCATAAAACGCGAATACCTAAACTTTGTTTATATAACTTCTGGCTTTACAAACAAACTACGCCTTAACAGGTGAAAATTATCTCCTGCAACTATGTACAAAGTCCTTAAGTAGCTGCAGTCTCGGCAGTCATCCCAGTTAGGAAGTTAACATCAAAGACACGAGTTGTCTTGTCCTTGCTGACCTTGGCGTTGTCCTGGTACACGGATCTCGAAGACGTTTCGGTTATCTTGGTGACTTTTCCCATCATCGCTGCTTCCAGATCTTCCTTGGCCAGAGGAGGTCCTGCCTCGAGGTCTCCTGACTCGTCTCGAGTAAGGCGACGAATTATACCGCCTTGTGGCTTCGTCGGGGTAGAAGAAGGCTCCTTGGATTTCTTCACCTTGATAGGCCTCAGGTAGACTACCTCGTACTCTCGTTGAATCTCGCCGCAAATAGCCTTCCCCCCATCAGAGTATACGTTGGTCTCTCTCGTCTCCCACACTCTTACCACCTGTCCGGGAAGGAGCTTCTCTGGCAGTAATGGCTGAGGCCACTCGGGGACTGGTTTTGCTGCTGGTCCCTTTTCGTCTAGTTGTCCTTGGACCGCATCACAACTCTTTCCACGAAGCATCTCCAACATACCCCTTGGTTTTCCAGTAGCGGGCGCCTGTGTTGGAGTCGTGTCAGCTGGGGCCTCCTCTGCAGGCTCCTGGTCCCACAACATCGGAGTTGGGGAGAGATTTATCGCAGGTCTTTCCTCTGTTTCTTCCAGGCTGCCCACTTTTTATCGTTCGGCTCTGTGTAGTTCCACTTCTTCTGCCACTCTTGGTACATCGTCAGCTAGCTCGGTTTCTTGTACCGCTGCCTTCCCCTGTGAGGGCTCACCCGCTGACTTGGACTTGGCTACCACCCTCCGTCTTTTCTTCTCAGGGGAGGCATCTGCCGAGAGGTCCAAAGGCTCCTCATTAGGAGCTCGAGACAACGTACAGGGTGCTCGTCTCGCCTCTCGTACTTGCTTGTTTCGGTGCTCTGCTTCTTCCGTCTCTCGACTTCGTTTCTTGTCTGCCTTCTTTTCCCTATCCTCGTTGGGTTTGGACTTCCCAGATTCCCTCTTCCCCTTGTCAGGCGCACTGCCGCTACCAACACGTGGCGATCTCAACTTCTCTGACTTCCTCCCCTCACCATCTCTGCTGCCCAGTTGGTTACACTCATGTTCCTCGTAAGTCTCTCCTGGTATTCGGTCGACCTCGTGGACGTTGTTAGGATGGCAGTCGCGGTAATGGGCTCTGAGGTTGTCTCTTCGGCTATTCTTGTGCGCACACCTCAAACACCAGAAGTGAAGTCTAGGCCCGTGTTCGTTGACCATGTGGCGCTCGTAGCTCCTACGATGCAGGAAAACATGGCACTGGGGACACTCCACCCGCCCCTTTTCTGGTGCGTCACGCTTCTCCATCATCTCGTTGTTGGCCCCTGCAAGTACAACACAAGAGGGTTGGGTTACTCTATCTACTGCTACTGCTACTTGTATCACTGGTCTCTACTCTAAGTTGGCTGGCACGAAGCTGGTCACCGCCCCCTAGCTAGGCGTCACATTTGTTACAAATAACGCTGCGGCACTCTCCGCTGCCTCACAGGATTTCTTCTTGGTAGTGGTGGCGTCTGAACGCCATGAGCCCCTGGCGTCTTCTTTGTCGGTGGCTCGTCTCGTTCCTCCTGGTCATGTACATCTCCTGCCACCTCGTGCTCTTCTGGCTGTTCCACGGACATGGACTCTGGGGACAAGGAATTGGCTTCAAACTCCTCTGTAACAGAGTTATCTAATTTGGCCATCACTGGTGTATCCTGTATTCTATCTCCCCCATGGGTAACCTTCCCAGGCTCCCACGCGCCCCATTGTGTGACTGGTTCTCCACGGTAAGGCTTCAGGCGATCGTAGTGAACCACCTTCATCTTCGCCCGGGGTGTCTTCTGGATTCTGTAGATCACATCGGACAGCTTGCGGATAATCCGGTATGGCCCTTGCCATTTTCGCTGCAGCTTGGGTGACAACCCTTTGGTTTTAGCCGGGTTATATAGCCAAACAAACTGTCCTTCTGATAGGCTGTCCCCCGCAGTCCGTCTATCATAGTTCTTCTTTTGGCGCTGGGCACTTCGCTTGAGGCAAGACCTTGCTCTGTCTTGTGCAGCTCTCATGTTCTCCCTCAGCGCCAGTGCATAATCAGATGTCACTTCACTTGAACCATGGTCATCCTCGATAGGCGCTCCGGTCATCAGGTCGATCGGAAGGGACACCTCTCGGCCCAACATAAGCATGTTACGGCTTTCACCGGTCGACTCCTGTGGCGTCGCTCGGTAAGCGAAGGTGGCAAAGGGAAGTTTAGTGTCCCAATCTCGCTGATGCTTGTTGGGCTCAATCATCACCGATACCATTGTGAGGAGGGTGCGATTAAACCTCTCGATCATCCCATCCAACTTGGGATTGTAGGGTGTTGTGTGCGTCTTCTCGATCCCAAGGACCGTGCACATCTCTGAGAACACCTGAGATTCAACATTCCTCCCTTGGTCGGAATGTAGACTGGCAGGGACACCAAAACGGCATACGAATTCGCTCACCAACTTCTCGGCCACAGTCGCTGCTTTCTCATCTGGAACGGGGTAGGCCTCGACCCACTTACTGAAGTAGTCACCGGCCACTAGTATGTACCTGTTTCCTCTTTCAGTTAGTGGAAGGGGTCCGACCATGTCTACAGCGATTCGTTCCATAGGTGCGCCTACAGTAAATTGTTGGAGGGGTGCTCTTCTGTGCCTCGCAGGCGACTTCTTGCTGGCACAGACGTCGCATTGCCTTACCACAGACCTCACATCTGCACCCATACCCGCCCAGTAGAATCGCTGGCGCACCTTCGCCATTGTCTTCTTGAGCCCAAGATGGCCGCTCGACTTTCCTCCGTGTAGTTCCTGAATCATCACCTTCCGTTTGGAGATTGGAAGCACCACCTTCCAACTTGTTTGACGACCATCATCTGACTCCCATCGCCTATACAGGACGTCATCCCTGATCTGTAGTTGGTCCCAAATCAGCCAATAGGCCTTTACTGCACTGGGCTGCGGAGAAATGTCGTCCCGGCAAGGCCTACTCTTTGACTTTTCCATTTCTTGCAACACCCACCGGATGGACGGATCTTCCATTTGAGCATCCATCCACTGCTGTCTGGTGATGGTTGGCTCTATCGTGACCACTCTTACCCCTGACTTTTTTTTGATTTCTTGGCTCTGAGGATCCGCTACGTCCCCCTCTTCCAAAGGTGCCTCCTCTCTCCCACACTGTTTACAGGGCTTCCTTGATAGGCCGTCGGCGTTGCAGTGCGATCGGCCTGCTCGATGAATTATTAAGACGTCATACTCGCTTGTTACCTGAAGCCATCTCGCGAGTTGCCCCTGGGGATCACGAAAATTCATGAGCCACTTCAACGCGCCGTGATCAGTTCTGACGGTGACTTTACGCCCGTAGATGTACTGTCGAAACTTCTTTAGAAACACCACAACTGCTAGAAGTTCCCTACGGGTAACGCAATAGTTGCGTTCTGGTTTGCTCAGAGACCTGCTGGCATAAGCCACTACTCTCTCTTGCCCATCTATTGTCTGCGACAGCACCCCACCAATTCCTACTCCACTTGCATCGGTGTCTAAGATGTAGTCTGCAGTTGGCTCTGGATAAGTCAAAATAGGCGCCTCCTGTAATCGCCGTTTCAGTTCTTGAAAAGCACCCTCGGCCTCGTCGCTCCATTCAAATTTCCGAGCCTTCTCCGTAAGGCGATGCAGTGGGCGAGCCACATCGGCGAAACCCCTGATGAAACGCCGATAATAGGACACTAATCCCAGGAAGCTTTGAACCTCCCGCACATTGGTAGGTGCAGGCCACTCACGAACGGCTTCCACCTTTTCAGGATCCGTTGCTACTCCGTCTCCAGATACTACGTGCCCTAAGTAAAGCACGCTCTCCTTTAACAGCTCACACTTCTTTGGCTTAAGTTTAAGCCCTGCCTCACGAAGGCGAACGAACACCGCCTCCAGGCGAGAGAGCTCTTCCTCCACAGTATGTGCAAAGACTATGACGTCGTCAAGGTAGACCAACAACGTTTCCCAGTGGAGACCCTCAAGTACCCGTTCCATTAACCTTTCGAAAGTGGAGGGGGCATTACCCGCCAGGAGTATAGCCCCCCTCTCACTACGAAGGCAGATTTCTGTTTGGCCTCCTGGTCCAATTCCACTTGCCAGTATCCTGATGCCAGGTCCAAAGTGGAAAACCAGTTGGTCCCAGCAAGCGAGTCTAGGGAGTCGTCAATACGAGGGATTGGATAGGAGTCCTTGATGGTTATGGCATTCAGGCGACGGTAGTCAACGCAGAATCTTTCAGTTCCGTCTTTTTTCTCCACTAGGACCACGTTGGAAGCCCACGGACTGTCACTTGGTTCTATGATGCCCTCCTGCAGCATCGCCTGCACCTGGCGTTGGATTTCCTGCTGCTCCTGCGTAGGATACCGTCTTGGTCGCTCTCGTATAGGTGGTGCATTGCCGGTATTTATCCCATGGCGGATCAGATTTGTGCGGCCAAGATCGGCTTCTCCGGATAAAAAAACGTCATGGAAATTCCGAAGTAATGCCGCTATCTTGTCGTGGTACTTCTGGTCGACACCGTTCTTACTTCTTTCGTACAAATCGGCTAAGTGTTCGGGAACTTCAACGCAGTCTTCAGCCTTTTGCGAAGTCCTTAGGCATTCTTCAACATCACCTTCGCCTACAGAGGTGAGATGTCCCGCAGTTGTTCCCCTCTTCACTACACATAATCGCTTGCCAGGATTAAACACTCGGATTGGCACTATTTCTTCATCCAACCTTACCAGTAGGCGCGCCATCATGATTCCCCTTGCGGAAATCTCGCCCCTATCAGCGGGCTCCATTATGCCTAACCCTGCTGCCTGCGTCTTTCCCGCAAGACGCCCCGGTACTATCGCTTCATGCCCTGCCGGTACCTCGGTGGTCTCTTCTACCACCACTCTCGCACAGAAATTTCCCCCCTGGGTGTCTGTACACTTCACCTTCTCGCCGTTGAGAGTCAGCTCTAGGGTCTTGAAGTTTAGGCTCCCCTGGGTGGCGAGCAGAAAATCCATGCCCAGGATTCCTTCCAGACTCCCAATGTTGCCGAATACCACATTAACTGCGTACGTACTCCTTCCAACCTTTATGTCTACGCAGCCGCCCCCTAAGGTCTGCAGGAGACTTCCATCTGCCGTCCTGACATTGGCTCCTAATCCCGTCAACTTTGGTCTTTGCTCAGCCGGAATCTCATAGAAAAGTGTCGAGGAGAGTAATGTGTCTGTTGCGCCCGTGTCTATCAGTAAATTTGTCTGTTTTCCCCTTACCGTTGCTGTCACAAAAATCCATTCTTAGGCTCTGAAACTCTTGGGGATACAAATGATTTTCCCTCAACACTGGGCCCAGTTAGTTTCTCTCTTGGCTCGCTGCTCCTTGGCCCATGGAGTCCTCCAGCCGCCTCTCGGGCCCCTGAGTCGGCTGCTGCTCGTTTTCCGACAGTTTTCTCCTTTTCACTAGTGGTCGGTGGCAGTTTCGAGCGTAATGTCCCTTACGCTGGCAGTTGTAACAGGTCACATCAGCAAGGCTAATTTCCTTCTTCCAAGCACCTGCGTAGGTGTCGTCGCGTTTACCTGTCTTCGCCATCCAGCTCTTTATTTCTTCATGGCTCTTTAGAATGTCATTCTCAATCCGCCGATATTTTTCATTCATCTCCTTCCTCATCTCCTCTAAGGCTGCCTCGGTGTCGCTTCCCAAGACTCTGGCAAATTTAGGAAACTTGCCCCCTCGTTGTTCTTCTATCCTCTGGAAGCTGTCGGTCGCTAACGCAGCTTTAACTGCCTCGTCTAGGGTAGTAGGCCGGGCGCGAAAAATGCCCTCTCGAATGGCCTGACTCTCGATGGCATCGGAGAAATGCCCTCTTGCAAGGCGATCTCGCCCGTCTTCGGTTAGCTCAGGATACGCCAAGCTTGATAGCTCCCTTATAGCCTGTCCTAGCTCTTGAAGAGTCTCTTTGGGACCTTGTCGCCTATGGCGTAGCTCAATGAGATGGTTCTCCGCCAAACGTCCAGGCCCGAACCTCTTCTCCAGACGGTCGATCAGTTCGTCGTACGTTGGATGACACCCAGCACCCGCAGCTTTGCCGAGCACCTTCAGTGCGGCCCCCTGGAGGCTTGCCGCCAAGAACACCTCGGCTTGTTTCTCTGTCCATCCATTGGCTGACCTGCACGCCTCGAAATGTTGCTTGTAGTCTCTCCAGGGACTTTTGCCATTATACCGGTCAGGTATAATGTTGGGCCGCCTTGTAGTAATCTCCGCCTTTGCTTCTACTTTTGGCAAGGGCGCACCCCAATCTTCCACTTTTGTTGCCTTGGGAGGCTCTTCCGCTCCCTTGCTTTGCTCACAGCACTTCTTGGAGCCTAGTTGTCTTACTGACGGGGAATTCTCATCTTCCGAATCTTCTCTCATCGTCGAGCTTGCTTGTTCCGCCCCATGTGCTGGTAGTTGGAGCCGAGCCGAGGTGCTAGTCCTTGGTTTAGGATTTGGCTTCACTCCGGCTGGTTGAATTGGTGTAAGAAAATCTGACCCGCCAAGGCCAGAGTCCTTCCAGCTACTGCTTTCTTGGCGCAACCTAAGTAGGCGCAGCTCAGCTTCCAACAGCTGAATTTTCTTAGTAACCTCAATATCTGACAGGCTTGTGTATTCACTCCTGTCTTGAACTCGTTGGTGGACTGTTTCCGGAGTTGCCACCTCAATTTCTGGAAGAAAAGTTTGAGTTGCGCAATATAGAATCTCATGATAGGCATGCAGATGAAGCAGCTCAACTGCCAAATGGCAATTCTGTCACAGGAGTAAGAGGGAAGTGTTGTTTAAATGAGCTCCGTTACTTCCATGTTACAACAAACTGTAATTTTGATGTAATGCACGACATCTTTGAGGGTGTGGCACCATTTGAAGTAAAGCTTGTTCTTAGACAGCTGTTATTAGTAGACAATGTTATGACAGTGGATCAATTCAATGCACGGGTGAAAAGTTTTGCATATCCATTCATGGAGAGGAAGAACAAACCAAGTGTCAACCGTACAAGACCAGGACTACAGAATGAAGGTGATCAATTTAATGTTGCAATCAAGCTGGAACAATACTCCTAGATGGTAAGGGGAGAATTGTCGATTCCTAGAAATGTAAATGCAGCTTGAATCCATTTCAAGTACATGTATATCAAGAACAATCAAACGTTACCAGTTTTAATAATTTCTAAAGTTGTTACTGCATTAATTAGGGAGATGTTTATTGAATTTTAAATTTTTGCCATTTTCTGTGTATACCTCAACATTGGATACTCAGTGTTTCCCTGATAGCTTACAAAACTCCAAGTGTAGGGTGAAAGTTGAACCCACAATCTCCTGTTTACTAGTACAGATGTATCTATCATTCAACCACTGAGCTTGCGGTTGCCACAGTACCTGTTGGCTACAATTTAACTAGTAAGCGGGAGGTCATGGGTACAACTCCCACTTGAACACTCAAGCTTTCTTTTTAGCCAAAGGGAAACACCGAGCTTGCTGTGTTGAAGTTTAAATGGGAAAGGCAATAATCTAAAATTAAGATTTTACTTATAAATCTAAAAATTTATTGTTAATATTCATTATTCATGAATATATTATCAGACAGTGTTTTTATTCATCTTTATCAGAAACTTTCACATGAGGGAAGAGTGCACAAATTTAATGTTGCCATCAAGCCAAGTGTTATTAGGGAACAGTACTCCTAGCTGGTAAGAGGAGAATTGGATTCATAGAAATGTAAATGTAATTGCGGAGATGTTTATTGAATTTTTAATTTTTGCCATTTCCTGTGTTTACCTCAACATTTTGCACTCAGTGTTTCCCTGATAACTTACAAAACTCCAAGTGTAGGGTAAAAGTTGAACCCACAATCTCCTGTTTACTAGTATATACAGATGTACCTATCATTGAAGCTTTCTTTTTAGCCAAAGGGAAACACCAAGTATGTTGTCATGTTCAATTTTTAAAGATTACTTTATTGTGAATAATGCATGCATTTTTAAAGTTAGGATATGCACTTGTACTTTGAATGTTCATCTATCCAGATTTTAAAAATTGAAAATTATACACATAAGTGTTGACCTTCAGATGCGAGTCAATGTTTCTTTTATTTGGATGTCTTGTTTTTAAGGTATTGGCATACAATAATGAAATCACACCCTTTTCAGAGTGAATGCCATGCCTTAAAAGAGTGATAAATTGTGGCTAGTTCACTCTATAAAGAGTGTTGGCATTCACTCTTAAGAGAGTGATATTGGAACCACTCTCGTAAAGACTCAGGCCACTCTTTTTAGAGTGCTTTATTACCACTCTTCGAAAAGTGAACAGTCACTCTTTCTGGAGTGAATTACAGTCACTCTTTTGTTCCACTCGAAAAGGAGTTGTCCGCCATATGGCTCTTTGTAAGAGTGGAGATTTCACTCTTTTTGAGTGGTTTTTCACTCTTTCACATTTAGAGAGCACTGCTTTAACACGTCTAATTTAATGGGCGTTAGGAGCCCGAAAATGGGTTTGCTTATCCCCTCGTTGACCAACTGACTGTTGAGTAACGTTTGCACTCGAACTTGCCGCTGAACCACTGGTAGCCGGCCGCGGTGTCTGTTGCATGTTCGGCGCGGCAGACGGATACTTCGTGTAGCGCGTGTACGTTGCACCGGCAGGGACGGAGGATTGCCGTGCCGTGTTACCGCGAGGCGTGGGCCAGAGTCCCACGCTCACCAAACACGAAGACGCGCTGTGCCCTAGTTTACCACAGCGACTGCCGTGGGGGGAATTGAACGCAAAGCGCCGCTTGGTTTCGAGCTACCGTTGCGGGGGAATTTGCCACGGGCAGGAAACTTCCTGCCGCCGCAACTGTCACCCAAAGCTCCATATCCATTGTTGCCCACGAGCGCGGTGGATTTTTTTCCATGCGTAATCTGAATTGCTCATCGTAACTACGCCAACCAAGCCCTGGAAATTGCACAGCTGCTGTCCGAACAACCTCAGCATATTTCAGCATCTCAAGGAAACGGGCAGGATGGCGCGTTGCGTAAATTGCCATGAACACATGAAATGCGCTTGTCCACTTATCAAACGAGTCAAGTTTGCGTGGGGTAGGCGTCACCGGCCGGAACACCACTTTGCCTCGCTCCACCGCAACGGTCAATACGGAACCGGTGTCTGAAGCGGCCAGAACCCTGGTGGCATTATCGCGATACAACGATGCCAATTCTACATATTGCCCGTTCCAATTTTTTTCTTTTATGGCTGGAGGAACATGGACATCAATGGCAGAATAACTCCCGGGGGAGTGTAGGGGTGCAGGCCTACCCATGCCGGAATAAGCCGAAAGTGGGAAAGGTTCCCCCGCTTGAGCAATCTGATTGAAGCCTAGGGCCATGTCATTAGTTTCATTTGGGAGGATGGTTTGAATTGCCGGTGTAACTGTGTTAGCGAGCATTACATCCCTACCGGCCGAATCGGTAATGCCCGGCCTACTGACAACATTACTGACCCCGTTGCAAACAGCCGAATTCAGACCTAGGCCTACGCCTATGCTAGGATTAGCTATATTGTTAACTACAGAGTCCTGCTGCTGAGGCTGCAGACCACGAGCAACTCCTTGGATGGACTCACCACTTGACGGGCCTCCGCCGGGTGCAGCTGGATCCCCGCTGAAACTGCCCGCCGGGACATCCACCGCGCGCTTGGGCGGGCGCTGGCTGTGCTATGGCCGGAGTGTGTCGCTCCCCGGCAGGCCGACTGCATGCAGTGATGAGTGGTGCGATGTTGATCGGACCGGCTGCGCTGTCCCCCGCGGTGCTCTCCATAGCAGCCCCGGTGCCCGTCGAAACTGAGGCCTGTGCACCTTGAGGTCCCCGGCGACGTCCTCGGGCATACGGTGGAAGTGACTGGCGGGCCTGCCTCTTCTGCTGCCGTTTCGGGCGCGGCATCCTTAATTGCCTGAGCGGTGCTGGCTTGAAATTCCCGTGACCGGCAACCCGCTTTCGTTCACAGCCGTTGTTTGATGGACCAAAGAAAATTCCAACTTAAACTGCACAAAACAGTCGATGGATCTGAAGTGTCCAGGAGTTGCTCCCAATAGATATTTCCCAAAACGGTGAAACGCCGGCAAAAAACGACGGGAATAAACGAGTTTTTCGTTTCGCAAGATTTATTTTTAACGCAGCGGCTTCGGAAGTCAGTGCCGAAGTGGCCTGTGCGCGCAAACCGTTTTGGCGCGGTCCCTTAATTGGGACAATTGTATAACAATTTCCGCCTGTGCAAAATGAAGTTACATCACGATCGTTCGCGATTAATGGCGCGTGACAATCCGGTTTGAATATGCACATTTGTAATTAGGTTTTTGTAACCTGAAACCACGCGAGAAGATATGATTCGCCCGCGACTGTGACGTCACTATGTTAATGCACGTAGACATTTCAGTAGTATATAAGTGATAGTTCCGGACCACACGCCCTTTTCACCGTTTTCAGCAAAAACTCCTGGGTAGTACATCGACGCAAAAAATCAAGGGAATCCCCTAAAAATCTGGAATTCCAGATTTTAACGGTTTTCCCTGGGTACCTCATCGACCCCAAAATCCAGCTCTAAAAATACCGGGTAAATATACACCTTCTGAGCCAAAATCTCTTTCACCCACCCGCCCGGGGATTTCCACTTCACTGACCTTGAACTTTTAACCCCGCTCGCTGGCTAAACAACCCGTGACTAGCGCCGGGGATTTCCACTCAACTTTTGACCCCGGCTGGCTAAACAACTCGTGACTGGCACCGGCCTGCACCAGCACTCACTCACAAACAAAAAGGGATTTTCCCTTGTTACAAGTCGAGACTTGCCCGACCTGAACTCGTGACCTTGGCTCTGTTCAAAGCAAAACAAACCGCCTTAAATAAATGACCTATATATAAAAAACATGCCAAGTCAAGTCGATAGAAAAAATGATAAAAATTTTAGAAACCTATATATGAATAGAGACATGAGCAACCTTCTTCACAGACCAATACTAAAATATTTTACTCGATTTAAGAAGGTGTTTTTAGAAGATTTTGTCAAGCGGTATAACATCCCATTACCGGCACCTAAAAATAAACACCATACACGATTTGAACTAATAAACGCTATCAAAGAGGATCAAAAACAATTTAGATATCTCCCGCGTCAGTCATATCGGCAGCTGTTGAAAACGGTACAAAAATATAATATTCCTTATGCAAACAAAGACAGATATGTCAAACAGGACTTTATTGATGCGATTAAAGCTTATACACAACCTAAAGAACTCGAGGAAGTAGACATTAAACGTATAAGGCGTTTTAAAGATAATTTTCGTAATTGGGAGTTGATTCCTCGCTTCTATGAAGACGATTTAATACATTTTTTTGATTTTTACAAGCAGTTGATAGAGAAAACAGCGTTAGCTGAACTCAAAGAAATCGGGAGTTACAAATTACAAACACATCTTAAAGTGCAGTTTAGATTGGAAAAAATTGACGGAACGATTGACTACGGCACCTTTCCCTTTCAGAGTGATCAAGACGTAGTAACAAATAAACCAAGCGTTAAAAATGCACTTGCTAAGCAACGCGAAGAACAAATCGAACAGGTGGAGGCTCATACACAAAAAGGCTCGGGTTGGATCTTTGACAAGGTTGTCGCTTTTTACATCAAAGTGGTTAAATATAATCCAGTGGGTTCTTCTTACATTCCGTTGCCTAAGGAATTGTCAGACAAAAAAGCAATCATAAACGTCCAAAATAAAGATCAAGAATGTATTCGATGGGCGTTGAGAGCAGCTTTGAAGCTGTATTCAGACGGAGTCAAAAGTCAGCTAGAAACAAATCCAAAATATAAAATACATGACGAGCGGTCTTCGACTTACCGGTCCGAAGCAGACAGTCTAAATTTTACAAACATAAGCTTTCCAACACCGATTTCACAAATCCCTCGTATCGAATCGCAAAATAACTTGGCGATCAATGTGTTTGGTTACACCAAAAAAGACGGTATTTACATTCTCCACAAAAGCAAGCGTTTAGAAGAACCAATCAATTTACTTTACTTTAACAAAGGTGACGAAAACCACTACTGTTGGATTAAAAACTTTTCTCGGTTGACGGGTGACATCAATAAACACGACGGTCAAAAATACTGGTGTTTCAAGTGCATGACACATTTCCTAACTGAAGAAAAGTTAGCCAGCCACAAAGAAGATTGCCAAGGCTTAAATGTTCCTACGTGTAAAGTTGAAATGCCAGTCAAAGGCGAGAATATACTCAAGTTCAAAAATTACAAAAATAAGCAAGACGCACCTTTTGTCATTTACGCCGATTTTGAGTCTGTTTTAGAAAAATTACCGCCAGCAGACACAAATACGGTTAAAACACAGATTCACAAGCCTTGCGGTTACTCATACGCTGTCGTTAGATGCGATGGAGTTTGCACTAGTCGAAAAACATATAGAGGCCAAGACGCGGCTGTTAATTTTGTAGAATCACTTTCTCAGGAAGAAGAAAAAATAAACGAAACGTTTAAAAACAAAGAGCCGTTGATTTGGAACGATCAATTACAAAAAATTTACGAAAAATGTAATAGATGTTGGATCTGCGAAAAGTTGATAGATCGGGCGAAAGCGGGTGAATCGCACTGTCAATGTGATATTCCAAAAACAAAAGAAGAAAAAATCAAGTTTTGTCGTATAGTTAAAGTCGAAGGCAAAGATAAAGAGTTCAAAGAGTGGAAATGTTTAGATTGCAAAAAGCCCATCAACAATTTTAGAAAGGTTAGGGATCATTGCCACGTGACGGGGAAGTACCGAGGCCCAGCGCACGCTAGTTGTAATATCAAGTTAAGAATAGTGCCCGATCAAACACCCATTCCAGTGATCTTACACAACTTGGAGAAATACGACGCGCACTTGATTATGCAAGGCGCTCACGAATTTTATGGAAAATCAATCAAGTTGATCGCTAAAAATACTGAAAAATATATTTCATTTTCTTTTGGCCAACTCAGATTTTTGGACTCCTTTCATTTTATGGCGGCTTCGCTAGATCGGTTGGTTAAAAATTGTTCTCCCGATGATTTCAACTTACTTTGCGAAAGGTTTCCAGCGAGTAAAAGCGCAGCGGGTACGACCGAAGGGAGGACGAGTTTACTCTTGGAAAAGGGGGTTTATCCCTATGAGTATATAGACTCTTTTGATCGGTTCCAAGAGAGACGGCTCCCACCAGTAGACGCTTTCTATAGCTCTCTGAAGCAGGGAGGGATAACCGAGCAAGAATACATTCGTGCGGAGAAAGTATGGGAAGCCTTTGGCTGTCAAAACTTAGGTGACTACCACGACTTATACGTGGAAACGGACGTGCTATTGTTAGCGGGTGTATTTGAGAACTTCCGGAAGGTATGTAAGAAGAACTACGGCCTTGACCCGGCCAACTATTATACGGCGCCAGGCCTTTCGTGGGACGCCCTCTTAAAGCATTCGGGTATACAATTGGAACTACTGACAGACATTGACAAGCACTTGTTCTTTGAAAGGGCAAAAAGAGGTGGTATCTCGAGTGTGGGCGCAAAGCGATATGCAAAGGCAAATAGCCCAGAACTACCCGACTACGACCCCGATAAGCCGGAGTCACAGATCATGTACCTAGACGCAAATAATCTATATGGTTGGGCTATGTCTCAGTTTTTGCCGGTCGGGAAATTTAAGTGGGTCAAAGACTTAGGCAAATTTACGAAAGAAAATATCACTAGGATATCACCCAAGTCGGACGTAGGCTATATATTTGAAGTCACTTTAGAGTATCCCAAACACCTACACGACGCCCACAATGATTTTTCACTAGCGCCTGAAAATATGGCTGTATCAAAGGGATGGTTTTCGGTCTATCAACAGAATTTAATTGACCAAGGTGAGCCGCCAACCTCGGTCGACAAACTCGTATGCACTCTCAACACTAAAGAAAAATATGTGGTTCACTATCGTACATTGCAAAAATATCTCGAACTCGGGATTTGCTTAAAACAAGTTCACCGGGTGATGTCGTTTAAACAATGGCCTTGGATGAGCAACTATATTGACAAAAACACCGAATTGCGCAAGAAAGCAAAAAATGATTTTGAGAAGGACTTTTTCAAATTGATGAACAATTCGGTATTTGGCAAGACGATGGAAAATGTGAGACATCGAATTGACGGTCACCTCCTAAGGGACGAACAAGACGCCGCCAAATACAAAAAATTAACTTATAAACCAAATTATAAATCGACGGTGCCATTTGAGGACTGTGAGCTTTCGTTTGTGGAGATGTACCGAACCAAAACAAAATTAAATAAGCCGATCTATTGCGGTGTAAGTATTCTCGATATCTCAAAAACGTTAATGTACGATTTCTACTACAACGAACTAAAATCAACTTTTGGTGAAAAAGTACGCTTACTTTATACGGACACTGATTCTCTATTAGTTCAAATCGAGCAAAGCTCTGACGATTTAACTGGTTACCTAAACGAAAAGCGCAATTTATTTGACTTTAGTAATTACCCGCCCGATCATCCGCTTTACAGCGTCAAAAATAAGAAAGTCATAGGCAAAATGAAAGATGAGTTTGGTGGCAAAACAATATTAGAAGCCGTTTGTATCAGGCCAAAAATGTATTCGATCTTAACTACTGATCACAAGCGAGCGTCAGCGAGCTACGAGCGAAGCGAGTACTTTTCTTTAAAGAAGGCGAAAGGGGTTTCCAAAGTAGTAACCGAGAGAAGCTTGACCCACGAGATGTATAAAAGCTGCCTATTTGACAAAACGCATTATTGCAATAAGCAACAATTATTTAGATCGGATAAACATCGGGTGTTCACCATTTCACAAAATAAACTTAGTCTGTCGCTGTTGGACACAAAGCGCTACATATTACCGAATGGAATCGATACGTTAGCTTACGGGCATAAGCGAACGAAGTGAGCTGGCGGGAATTACCTACTCCGGTAATTCGGTGTTTAAATTGACTAGTTCGCTTTTCAATTTGGTAGACGTCCACGGACCAGATGGGATCTGTTGCCCTTCTGACGGTGCCACCCTCTTGCTCGCCCGGGTAATAGAGGTACCTGACGACCGCGTCTGGAGGAAGTTCTCTTTGGGTGTTCTTACAGGTGTACTCGGTATTTGGCTCACTCGGTCTGATTTGACAGCTTCTGCAGGAACGGCATCTATTAACCGCGTTTTTTCCTCGTTTAACGATTTCACGACCTGGGGCAAACGCACCACCCATTCCACGTTACGCACACCTACATTTAACATTTCTTGAGCGTATTGGTGGCCGAATAACCTTTCGGCTAAAGTGCGGTTAAACCTTTCCACGATTCCTTGAGATCTGTGTACCCCAGGTTCACCCACTTGAATTTGTACTTTATTTTTTGTCATTAACCGTTTGAACTCGCCTTTGAATTCAGTTCCCGAGTCTACCATTACGAATTTGGGCCAGGTCAGAGGTGATCGGCCGTTACTCCCTTTGGTCGTAGCTCGCTTCGCTCGCGAATAAATTTTCTTTATTGCCTCGCTAACTTGTTCGGCGGTTTTACTGGTCAACGGTTCTGCTTCTTTATACCGCAAACCCACGTCTACCACGGTCAAAGCGTACTTAAACGTTTTTCTTTTAACTCGGTCCCAGGGTAAATAAAGTATGTCCATTTGATGCGCGTAATTAGGTTTGACCGATTCTGATTGCAACATTGTAGGTCTGGGTACGTAATGTGGTGCGGGTAAATATATTTGCCAAACGGCCTGCTTTTTTAGCCACTTCCTAATAACCGATTTGTCTGCACCGGTCTTTTCGTGTAGACGATCGACAGCACTTTCTCCTCGCCAGTAACCCTGTGGACTGTAAAATAGTTTTTTAAAAGTTTGGTCCATTTTAAAAATACTAGTTTTTAAAGTTAAGCGTATCGATCGAGTGTAACGAGCTACGACCGAAGGGAATACCGATAAGCTAGCAACCCGACTATCGCAGTTCCACCTATAATCCAAACAAACTCGCGAATTTTTTGATCTTCGGAAGGCTCGTAAAAATCGGATAACTTAGGCTCTGGCGGTAACGGGGTAATATTCTTACCGGTTAATTCCGAATAAGCTCGTAGGGCTTCGTCCACGTTTACAAATGTTTGCTGACTCGCGCGTTCTTGTCGCATTCGTTCGTTCAAAAAGTCTAGCATACGTACGCGTTTTTGTTCCCACTCTTGTTTTGCTTGCGCCAGTTGCTCTAACGCGAGGTCGTGACGCTTTCGTTCTTCGTCGACTTTACTTTTCGATAAACTGCTAAATAAAAAATTTGAGCCCGTGAATGGTAAGGCGTTTACTATCGCTCCTCCAACCATCATTAAAGCACTAGCCATTTTTAAAATAAGGTTAAATAAAATAAGAATAGTATTATATAAAAGTAAGAATGTCGCAACAATACACCAAAAAGCTTAACCCGAGTCGCAGACTTAAAGTTCCTCGCGCGATCAAAGGCGAGCGGCGCGAAGTCACCATTACGCACAACCCGAGCACTATAGCCGCGAAAAATACATTGACCATAAAATTCCCCGCTTTAGGCACTGATGACGTCATTGTACCCGGCACGGCAAAGTTGGCTTTTAAACTGGATCTAGACGGCGCCTCAGACGACAACCGGACGGTTTATAACAACCTGGCGAGAAACCTGGTGTCGGAAATAAATATAAGTCTCCAGGGAAATAAAATCGTAAGTTACCGAGACGCGGACGTATTTCACAATTTCAAGGACAATTGGTTACCCCCGTCGCAGACCAAAAATATGGCGTATTTTGGACTAGAGAAAGAAAATATAGCTAAGTTACGTCTAGGGGCTGACGATGCTAATGACGCTGCAAACGATGGTAAAGACAAGGCAATTGCCGACGCTTTTAAAAACAGGTACGCGATTCCACTAGACACGCCTATGTTGACGGACCATACCCCATTTTATCCTTCGTGGTTTAAAGAGCCTCTGACGTACCAACTAGTTTTTAACGATCACGACAAAGTGGTTAATTCGTCAGATACCGCGGCTGAATATCAAATTTCAGATCTTACCTTGGAATATGAAGTCGTTACTAATCGAGAATTGGCGCAAACCTTGAGAAACAAGAAGACGATGTATTACCTATTCGACCAGATTCACTCGTGGAAGAAGCAAGCGGTAAACAAGTCAGACACGCTATGGAATATTAGCATAGACCAGACGATCAAGAGCTTGAAAGGAATTTTGATCCTGTTTAAAGACCCGACGATCAAGAACCCGCAAAAGTTTTATAATCCGCACATTACAAAGACGATTGTGACGGTTGAAGGTAGACCTAATCAATTGTACTCACAGGGTCTGTTTGAATATCAACACTGGAACGAAGTTACAAAGTATTTCGGAGACTCGGATAAAGAATTGGCTAGAGGGGTCGTCTCGGACTTATCCTTGTTGGGAGTAGACATGGCGGACTATCTAAAAGACAAGTACGGTTTGTGGCTAGACTTCCGAAGTTCCGACGACAATTCTGCTCACGGATCGGGCAGACCCCTTGGCGGAGGAGGAGACATATCTATACAGATGGAACGAACGGCCGAAACCGCGGGACTGCTGACGATGTACGTATTCCTGGTAATGGATTCTCAACTCACGGTGGAAGACGGGAACTTTACAAATCTTGTTTATTAAAAATGAACGAGCGAGCGAGTTATGAAAGAAGTGAGAACCAGATGTTTAGAAATCCCCATTGTGCCTTAATCGTGGGCAAGACGGGTAGCGGGAAGACCAACTGGATCTTAAATCTTTTAGAGACAGAATATCGTTTTGCGTTTGAAGCTGTCGTGATCATATGCCCGACGCTATTTAACAATAAAACGTATTTAGAACGACTGTGGATATACACCGATGAAAATGTCTATCTTTGTGACCTGGATCGAGAAAGACTAGAATTAAATGAGGCGATAGAACTTTATCAAAAAATATTCGATGGTGTAAATACATTATTTATTATCGACGATTGCGCCGCAGATCAGTTTATCAAGTATCGAAAGAAATCTAAGGTAAGCAGTACTTGTGCCCTTAGTATGATGGCGTTCTCGGGTAGACACTACCTTCACAGCTGCTGGCTTTTGACACAAAAGTATAATTCTGTTTTAAAGGATTTTCGCGAAAATACTGCCTTGACGGCAATATTCCACTGTAAGGATCGTAATCATTTGATCAGTGTTTAGACGAAAACGACATTGTGCAAGATGAAAAGAGAGAGGAAATCAAAAGATATTTACGCAACGTGAAATATACTAAATTGGTGTTTAATACGGAGCCGCCAGCATCATATCACATTCATTAAAAATGAGAAAAAGTTTTAAAATCTATTATTAAATAAGATGATTGAAAGTAAAAAGAATTGTGCGAAGTGTCGTTGGCTCCTAGACTTGACAAACTTTTCCATACAGAGAACTGGTAAAATTAACGCGACTTGTAACGATTGTATTGCCAAAGTACGAGCTCGACAAGAACAAAATAGATGTCCACACGGACGTCAAAGACATCAATGTGTTAATTGTGGCGGTTCGGGAATATGCTTGCACGGGAGATTAAAACATCAATGCGCTAAATGTGAAGGGGCATCTATTTGCAAGCATGGAAGACAAAAATTTTGTTGTGTTGATTGTGACGGGAACGGCATATGCGAGCATGGCAGACAAAGACGTCATTGTGTTGATTGTGACGGGAATGGTATCTGCAACCATGGAAAACAAAAACGTAATTGCAAAATTTGCACCAATACAATTAAAGTAACTATACGAAATTGGATTAGTAGCGCGCGACAAAAGGACAAAATGTATAATCGATTTGATCCTAATCGGTTTATTGATACAGATTTCTGCCGCGGGTTAATTGAGGACTATCCGCGGTGCTTTTACCCAGACTGTGAAGTTGAAATGCAGTTCTTAGAACACAGAGACGATTTAGGCACAATTGAAAGATTAGACAACAAAGTTGGACATATCAAATCAAATTGTGTGCTTTGCTGTTTAAAGTGTAACCTCGCTAGAAAGAGCGATAATCTTGAGATTGAATACCCACACCATTATGATAAAGCTAGTTAACTTTTGTTATAATCGGGCTAAGTTAACCCAGTTGTAACTAAATAATAGCTATGTTACAATACGGTTTAACTAGTTATCTATTTGCTTGAATTTGCTTATTAACTAGTTACAAATGACTTACCCTTTGCTTGAGCTAGGCTATATAAGCTTAGCTTAAGCAAATTTTATTTTAGTTATAGTAAATAAGCAACAATGCTACAATACGTAGAGCTAGTTATTCAATTTGTTATCGCAGTCAACTTGACTTATTATACGATCGAGTACATACGACTAAAGCATATCTTCAACAAATTTAAAACGTATATAATAAAATGGATGACATCAAAAGCATATTCACCGATTCAAAAAGCGAATCAATTGAATCGACCTCAAACGTAAAGGATAGACTCTGCGCGATAGCTGCCTCGGGTGAATCTAAAAAATACTTAGGCAAAGAATACACGATAAAAGAAATCGAAGCTCTGCCACCAAAAGATCAAGAAAAGTTGTTTAACCTATACGAAGTTAAGTTTGGCAAAGAAATCGTTAAAACTCTCGGTTACTCGATTTTAAGTTTGTACTCTCGCCTACTAGGAATAGCCACCCCGATCGATCTACTCGGATTCAACGTCAACTTAAAATCAGAGGAAGCGCTGACTAAGGACTTAAACGACGACCCGATTATCAGTCAAACTATGGGTAGACTACTTACCGAAATCTGTTACAAGTATGGAGTTTACCTGTCTCCACTTACAACTATGCTGATTACAACAAAACACCTGGAGTTTAACAAAAGTTCTATTATTATAAAAGAAGATGACAACAGATCAAACGAATCAGCAACAGGAAACGGAAGTGAGCCAGCAACAAAGTCAACCGGAGAAAGTTACTAAGCGAGTAGAACGAGCTAAAAATCCGAAGCGCGTAGAACAAGGTAAGAAGTTAGCGGAACATAACAAAAAGATGAAGCAACAACTCGTTAAGATGAAACTAGCGGACGAAGAAAGCAACGAAGAGATCAACATCTACAAAACGGTTACAGAGAACAGAAGCTTGATACTCGGTTCGTTGGGGGTTGCGGGGGTTCTTCTCTACTTAATTTGGAGAAACAAGTCGAGCAGTGTCCAGCCCAGTTCACGACAAATTATTCAGCCAAAGCAAGAAGCGAGTAAAGTCGAGCAAAGCTCGACTATTCCCAAACAAGAACCAATTTTAGATATGGAATGAATTCTCGCTGCGCTCGTAGCTCGCTGACGCTTGCTTCATTTAAAAGTTCCTTATTATTAAATATGAGTAACGCTAAATCAATCGACGTAAACGGAATTGCCAATACGGTTTACCACGGTGCCGTCGTTTCAGGAATCTCACTCGGATACGCCATGCTGTCGAGTAAGCTATTTGAAATTAAACCACCGGACCTAAATAGGTTGTCCGCCGAAGATGCATTAAAATTAACCGCTTTGTCCAGCGGCACATTGGCTACCCAAGGTTGGTTGGTGGCGCAGGGTATTCTACCCGCTAGCCTACCCACCGCTTAAAAAAAATATAAAACGTATACTACAAAAGAAATGGCAGAAGGGGGATTCGATCTTGAGGAAACACCTCTCTTAGAAGACCAAGATCAAGAAAATGAGCTTGACCAAGAAACGTCCTTTATTGAGCCTGGATTAGACGATACCGACACTTCATTTAATGAACTAAGAATAGGAACAATACCGATTGAACAAAAAGAACCTGTATTAGACAAACCAGATGGAAGAAAGGTAATAAAAAAACCGATTGGATCAAAATTGGAAATAACCCCAAGACCGGTAATGTTACCCGATGATCCTTTAGAACGAGGGAGAGCGGTATTCACGACTAATCCAACTGTAGATACCTTTTACCGATATTTTAAAAAAGCCGGAAGAACAGACGTACCGCCAAAACTCCACTATGAAATGTTTGATTACCGCAGAAATACTGGTTTATTTTACAAACGTGAAGAAAAATACGGCGATGTATTATTAACCGCCAAAGGAAACCCAGAAACACTCGTTGGTCTTAAAACAATCGTGCAAAACGCCAAAGATGCTGGTTATAAAATCGTCAGAGACAAATACGGAAAAAGAGATAAAAACACAATGTCGGCACAAGAATTTATAAGATACAAATTAGGATTTAAAAATTATGGAAGATCGGTGC
This sequence comes from Acanthaster planci, assembly GCF_054643075.1. Taxonomy (NCBI): domain Eukaryota; kingdom Metazoa; phylum Echinodermata; class Asteroidea; order Valvatida; family Acanthasteridae; genus Acanthaster; species Acanthaster planci. The sequence goes on along the minus strand of NC_141786.1, from coordinate 11,838,604 downwards.
AAAAAGCACAAATCCATTCAACCCGAGAGTATTCCAATGGAAGAGTTACCCCAAATATCAGATCAAGTTAGTGACATCGTAGAAGAGCTCACCCAAGATACAAACGTTCAAACAGAAGGATTAAACTATAGAGAGCTCTTAGGATTAGACAAACAATTGCGAACGATTAGAGGACAGATACGATTAAACGAAGCTAAAATTACTGAAATTCAAGAAGAAATAAGTAGACTCTAGACTTCTGAAGATTCGGATCGTTTACGTGAATTAAACGATCAACTCGAAGGACTACAAGCTCAAAGAGACATATTAAACGGTAAACTCAAAAGTCAAATATCGCGAGTTAAAGGTTTAATTAATTACGCTTTACATTCGGATGACACCCTGGGTGATAAGATTCGAACGATATTTAGAGAGCAAGGCGTCACGACCGTAAGCATCTTAACGGCTTTTAGTTTAGCGGTAAGTACCATCGTTAGTAGTATCGTGGCTAGCGTTAGAGCTGCCGGAACTGGCGGAGCGGTCAAACCAACGCCTGAACCGACACCAACGCCTGCTCCTCCTTCCAAAGGCGGGGTCACCGATTGGATCAAACGTCAACTGTGGAACCTGGCAAACGTATTAAAGAAACTCGGGTTGAGTGCCTTAGGAGCTTTGCCCGGGATCATCGGTAGCATTTTGAGTTGGATTTTTAATGTGGCGAGTAAAGCGGTCGGATGGGTGGCAGAGCACGTGTGGACCTTGTTCGTGGGCGCGGGTGTTTTGCTTTTGACGTACGTACAAAAGAATGGGTAAAAAGAGATTTTAAAAATTCACTCCAAATTTGGGGTGAATTTTTTTTTTTACGTCTTAATTCAAAACGTTCTCGCTTCGCTTCGTTTAAGTGAAAACCTTGTATAAAGTAAACCCAACAACACCCAAAGCAACGGCTCCAACGGTTAATGATAGTTTCTCTTCATTGTGGGCGTCTAAAGGCTTACTTAAAACTGGCTTTACAATTGGCTTTGGTAACACTTCTGGTTGAATCGCTTCTTCATTAGTACTCGCTCCGTTATTCAAACTCGGTACGTATCCAGTCTTCATATCCTCAGTCGCGATTTGTAAATTATTGTTGTATCCCTCAAACGTTCCGATGCGTAAGTCCATATCCGAGGGTTCCAGGTACAAACCTGGGGCAACTACGAAGTTTAAAGGCGTTTTTGCGTATTGTAGCGAATCTTGGTATTGGTCAATCGACTGTTCCAAATCGGGACCCGAATTAATTAAAGATTCTACGATCGTAATAAATTGCCGTCGCGCGTCTAATCCGGTGCCGGTAGCCAAAACGCTGGTCTTGGTCTGCGCCTGTGCCCCTAGTAATGCGTAGACGTAAGCTCGAATTGATTCATTTACCTTGGTGATTCCCACGTCAGTCAACCGAGACTTTTTAGGAACGAAGTCCCACCAGGCCAATGTAACCGCGTCCGACTGTGAAATCCAGGTAACCGTGTATGTGCTCGCGTGACCGGAGCTTTCCCATCCAAATCCCATGTAAGTAGATCCCGCGTATTTACCGTTGGTCACGTGTAAGTCGTGCGCGTCGTAGTTTTTACCCGGAACAGGTATATATCCATTGTCGTAGTAGTAAGCTGTGCCTAATCCGTTCGACAAAGTGTCCCTCGTTTGTTTGTACGATTTATTCGGGTCTACTCCGTATAAAAGACACGTGTCGGTAAACTTCCGATGGTCATAATTATTGTGTAACGCGTCAAATACGTCGTCGCTCGGAATGGGCATTACGCATTCGTAAAATATTTTTCGTACGGTGTAATACACGTGAAAATTAAATAAAGCCGAGACGTATGGATTAGGGTCAGACAGCAGATCAAAGCCCACACCGCAGGCCGTCGTTGCGCAATAGACCGCGAAATTAAATTGATTTTGGTAAAACGATATCGCCTCCGAACCTGCGTTAAATTTGGAAACTCGGCTGTAAATGAATTGTCTTCGTTTACTAAAATATTTAGACTACTAAAATTGCCTCCCATTTATTTTAAAAGAATTTTAAAAAGGAGGAGCCGTTGGAATAGTCGCTTCTCGATAAGTGGGTGGATTCTCTTCGTACTCGCTCTGGTCGTTCTCCCTCCGGTCGTACCCTCTACGCTTGTTCTCAACCGACTTTGTAAAACTTATTCGCCAAGTTTTTTCATAAGATCTTTTTTTAAAACCGCCGCCCGTTCGTTGGCTAGCGCTTCTGCTCTGTCGTTGACTTGACGTTCAAATTCTTCTTTAGAAGTTTCGCTCGCTTTGCTCGCTTCCAATTTTGTAGACGTACGCTATCTAATCGTTTCTTTCATCTCGTTAAACTTTTTCAGCTCGGATAAAATAAGGACAAATTCTTCATGGGATATGTCACCGTCTTCAATCGCGTGAGATACGCGTGAGATTTTTTAGTTTTGTGGGTGAGTCTACGAGAGGCGTACTTTAGAATCGCGTAAGCGCCAAACGCACCGATAGCAGCGCCTTCCATCACGAGCCCGACGGGTCCGGTAATGACGCCCAAAATGGCGGGAATGCCCACGGCTGCCGATGTGACTCCAATTAATTCCATGCCGTGCTCTACGTATCCGAGCGCGGTTAAGAGTCGTTTGATCTTTTTGTAACTATTTTCCCTCGCGTTGCGTTCTCTTTGGATTTGAGATTTAATTTCTTCGATCTTCCTGAGTCTGTAAATTTTGGTTTCCGCTTGTTCACTTAAATCAGGGTATATCATCTTATTACTTTTATAATTACGCGTTTTAAAAAATGTCTAACTCGATTAAAATTTTGCCGATGTTATTCACGAGCTCACCTCTGTCGTTTTTAACAGAAAAAGTCAATTCACTGATGTTCCTGTCGATTAACTTTTTAGGCGTTTCACAGTGATTACGGGTGTGAGGTTCGGTAGCTATCACGCACAGCAAGTCTGAAGTCCGCCCGTTATAAAAGTTGTCAAATGTATTTAATTGTTCGCAATGAATAAACGCGAGTTTCAAGGGATTTAAATCGTAATTGCCTTCGTAAATAACGTTGGGTAAAAGTTTTATTTTGGGTAAGTTTAATAGCTTGGACACTTCTTTATTTAGTCGCAACTTGAGATTGGGGTCCGTAATTGCCAAAGTCACCCGTTTAGATTCCGAGTGAACCTTAAAAGAAACACCCGGTATCGAGTTTAACAAAAAGTGAAACCAGTCTATGCCGTAATAATTGCCTTCGTAAATAACGTTGGGTAAAAGTTTTATTTTGGGTAAGTTTAATAGCTTGGACACTTCTTTATTTAGTCGCAACTTGAGATTGGGGTCCGTAATTGCCAAAGTCACCCGTTTAGATTCCGAGTGAACCTTAAAAGAAACACCCGGTATCGAGTTTAACAAAAAGTGAAACCAGTCTATGCCGTAATAACCGGGGGATACCACGATGCTTCCTCTTTGACCCTGAGGTAATGGTTTGGATGAGCTTTGCGAATGAAGTCTGTCGTATATAGGCCCAGTTAGCCCCGTCAAAAACAGTCTTTTAGTTAATTCTCTTCTGGGTATCCTGGGGGAGTTGGTGGTGGTGGTAGGTCGAGTTGGTGGATTCCCTTCGTATATTTCATCTAAAGCTTGTCTTTGCCCCTCGAGCAGTGAAGCTGATTTGATTTTTTTATCGTCGAGATCAAAATGTAGACGAGCTCGCGTTTCTGATGGTTGTCTTTGGTTTAACTGATCTTCTAAAGCTGCGATTTCTTGGTTTAACTGCTCAATTTCATCAGCGATTATTCTGATTTCTTCCGCTAACTCGCCTCTCTTATTTGCTTGCTTCGATCAATCTGTTTTTAGCTGTTTGTACTAATTCTGGAGTGGGAGATGAATCCGTTCTTTCCACTGAGGGCATACCGGGCGGTCGTTCGCCAAGTACCCCCGCTGGCCTACCGTCCAAGTTTGTATCCCACTCAATTTCAGTAGCGTTTGTTACGTTAAAATATCCAGCTTCAAACTGAATATTCTTTACTCGGACGACTTTGTCGCCTTTGGTGTTGTTGATCTCGTTTTTCAATCTAAACGTCTGCGGGTTCTCGGTCAAGTGAAAAGTGTGCGTCCCCATTTTATTATATACGTTTTATACGTCTTGTTTTGCGAGGTTAAACTTCTCCATAGCGTTTTTCCAGTGCTTATCCGAGACTTGAAAAAGTTCTTTAACTTCAGATTCGATTTCCCCAGTGACGTCTTGATAACAGACCGCAATTAAAGCTTCCAACGGTTTACCTCGAGAGATTTTACCGTTTAAAACTTGGTTCAACTTGTATTCTATTTCACCCGCTTCGCCGTTTTTAAAAGACAGATTATACTTCAGCAACGTTTTTCTCGATTTTGGCGGCTTAGGTTTCCTCCAAACGTGATGCTTGTAATATCGATCTCCCACGTCTGCGGCTCCGAACGAAGAAACCCACCCAAAAATTTGACCGCAATGTTTACACGTGTATCTTTCACCCGTTTCAAGTATTTGGTGATCGCAAGGTGGCCTCGGTTGAACATTTCTCGTTGCCCCAATTATGTGTACTTCCTTTAGATTCAGCAAGTGGCAAAGTTCCGCATCAGTCATTTTATATAAGAGTTTATTTATTTAAAGTAAAAAAAAAATTAACCCCGGGATAACCGAGGTTAAATTGACTTTCACTAACTTTTATTTAATCAAACGCGTCCAAAAGGTAAGGTTTTTCTTCAACCGTTAGCATAGCCGATATAACTCTATACCTAACACTCGCGCCGCAAGAAAGTGAACCGTGCGCGCCGTAGTAAATATCTTTAGGAGAGATCAAAGAGATCGCTTGGCATTTCTTATTAGCAAAAAGAGAGCGATCAATTTCTTTAAACGATTTATCCACCAAAGAGGCATCATAGGCGATCTTAAGGTACATCGGTATAAGCCGGCTTAACTAAGTAATTGATTTGATCGGGTATGTCGTCTAGTTTTTGAGACACCTTAAAAGAGTTACGCGTAATCACGGGGAGATCTTCCAGGATATCATCTGTTAATTTTTCAAAATAATTATAAAATGCTTCATTTATACATAACAGCAACGATTCGGTATCGGGAGACACTTGATAACAAATTTGATCTTGGCCAGTAGGTTCCTTAGTGCCATATTTGTAAACCGGGTTAACGCCATAACAAGGGTCTTCAAGTCTAATCAACAATCGCTTGTGTTGCCCCTCGTGAGAATAGATAATCTTAGAAGAAGACTTTATAGGTCTTAAAATGACTAAATTTTCAGAGTCAAAGGGGCCGTAGGTAATTTTTGGGTTTTTGTTGCCGGCATTTAGACGTTCGTGGTCATTTGAGACGATATACATTTGAGTTGACATGTTCTATTTATAATTAGGTTTTTTTAAATTTTTTATCATTTTTATTCGGGCGGGATTTCTGTCACGAGTTGTTTAGCCAGCCGGGGTCAAAAGTTGAGTGGAAATCCCCGGCGCTAGTCACGGGTTGTTTAGCCAGCGAGCGGGGTTAAAAGTTCAAGGTCAGTGAAGTGGAAATCCCCGGCGCGGGTGGGTGAAAGAGATTTTGGCTCAGAAGGTGTATATTTACCCGGTATTTTTAGAGCTGGATTTTGGGGTCGATGAGGTACCCAGGGAAAACCGTTAAAATCTGGAATTCCAGATTTTTAGGGGATTCCCTTGATTTTTGCGTCGATGTACTACCCAGGAGTTTTTGCTGAAAACGGTGAAAAGGGCGTGTGGTCCGGAACTGTCACTTCTCTACTACTATTTCCGCGCGTAAAAAACGAACTTCAAAGTACAATTTTGGCATTTACAAACCGCATTTTTTACGGAGACTTTGTTGGGTTCTTGCTGTAGTTCAAGAGTTGATGTAATTTTTTAATATTGTCACTACCGAGCTAAGATTTTTTGGTGAGAAAGATTGCCCGATCTCGTCAGCCTATTTCGGATTTAGAAGGTCAAGTTCACGTGTGATTGAATAGGAACTTACCCGTGCGTTGCAGAATAGCCACATTCACGTAAGCTCTACCAGTTTCGTGATAAAGCAAATATTTCAGTTTGTTTGGAGACTTTAAAATAATGAATCACTCAAATAGATCAACCCGTCTGAACTCAAAACATTCCAAAAAGACTTTCCAATTTTTTAAAGGTGTTTCACTTGTTTCGCACCTCTATTTTTTCTCCTTTATGCAACTCCAACTGCAACTTTGCATATGTCGCTTGGGTAGCTTCAGCATTGCCAATCTCTTAAGACCAATGACAGATTTCTAGACAGCAGTTACCAGTGAACATTAAGTTTTGAAAGTCTTAAAAGTCTTGGAAATAAGTACACTTAGATAAGAGAACAAATTAAATAATGTCTTAAACTGTCAATGATGACAATACAAAACCACCAGATATTAATTTACAAGGAAACAAGAGACCTTAGACTGCAAGCAAAATTCAGTGTTTTGTTGATTTATTGAAAATGTCAATCACAAATCAGTACAGAAATTTTACACATCTCATTCTTTCTTTAAGCTGCCAATGGAGGAAGGAGGGGCCTTTACTTCTTTAAGTGGTCCAGATTTCCTGCGTTTTTAGTCATTTTCAAAGACCTCAACAACAGCTGTATGGATAGAACGCCTGAATTATGAAATTGTGTAACGGCTTTGTTGCTCAACCGCATTTAATGCGGGTAAAAAATTTTTACATAAAACATGAAACTTTACTGTGAGTTCTATTACATGAACAGAACCTAGGGGGTACATTCTTGGTTCAAAACAATTCGTTTCTGCAAAAAATCTTTTGAAACGCCTATTTTTTTCACAGTTTTCTGTTGATTCACTTCAGCAACGCAGATACATGAACAATACCTACATGAAGTCTTGGACAAAATATGTGCTTTGAAGGTTTACATCCAAAATACTCACTATTTTCTTGTCTTACACTTTATATCAAATAATTTGAAAACTTTAAATAAATCTTTGCCACTTAATAAAATATCATTCATCATTGTACGCTTCAACTCATTTCGACTAAATTTTAATTATTTCCTTACAGTCATCAGAGTCATCCCTTGAAATGCTTGAAATTCCAAATCATCAGCTCAGGCATCACGGTATCTGTGTAATTGCTCCGACTGGAAAAAAATATAATGTGAACATTCATGTACTATCAAAAGGTTTTAAAAATAATGATTGGCAGGTTTCTCCATATTATAGATTTCCAATGGCATTCCTCATCTTGTGTCAGAATCACTTCAATTCAAATTAAATAAGAAAAGATTTTTTTTATTGTTGTGTTTAACGTGAAGTGTAAATGCTGCCTTCATCAACTGCAACAAATTCCTGCCAAAAAATGTAACTAACAATCACCTGTTGACCCCGAGACAAGCCAGGCCATGCCAATAAATTACAGATGTTTGTTGGGTATAAATTTCACCACACACATACAAAAATGATCTGTCATGTCCTTTTTCGCAGGGTCTTATTTTTCAGCCAACTGAGATTGACAAAAAACCTTTTAATTTAAGCCTAGGCCCACCTTTTAACATTTCCAAACATCATTTGGCTAGCACAATGCGAAGCGATATCATCCTGGACCAAGTACTGAAGTAGTGCCAGGACTGCCAAGGTAGTAAAATGTGGTCTTCATCAGCATATACAGAGCTGTGAAAGTGGGGTTTCTACGGTCACGACATGGAGGAATCTGTCAGTCACTGCAGTGGGTGTGGGCCCCAAGCTCGGCTCAACGGCAGCCAACCACAAGGCGGCCGGCCGCGGTTTCGCGACAGGGGCCGGTGTCAGCTTTCTTCCCACGGGTGTCAGCTTCCAGGCACGCTAGATGGCTTGCCAAGCATGGTAGCCATGGAGTGATTCCGACGTTTCTGATCTCCGACAGAAACAAACAAGCCTACAATTTCACATTTTCACGAAACATGCAGCATTAGCTCCAAACTAGAGAATTCTCCCACTTTTCACGACATGGTACAAAGTGCATCACGAGCAATTTCAAATCGAAATGTCACCAAAAATATGATATTCAAGGGTGGGTTTTCATGACTAAAAAAAATCTTAGCTCTCTTCCCGCAGCGAAAATAATGAACACTGGACCCTCGTTCACCAAATTTAAGAAGGTAGATTTCTGTAAAAAACGTGGTTTTAAAAATATCCTTACTTTTTCTGACAAATACTGAAAAAATTAACGATTTTATTCAAAAATGTGTCGAAAATTTGACCTTGCATAAATTTACTTTGGAATGGAATATTTTTATCATTTAAAAAATATTTATCATTTTGATGAATCCATCTAAGCAACTGGGGTGACTAGAAACCGCCAGATACGATGTCGTCACTGGAAAGAGGGGATGTAATTGGAGAGTCGTCTCAAGTTTATCTCCCAAGGGATTAAAAATTAATATTCCTAAGCGATAATGAGGGGCACCATTTTCAAAATGTTTGGCGCATGCGCAAACACACCTACCCGAGCGACCAATCGTGACATATCGCTATGATTATGAATCACCTTGGCCTCCTGCCAGCAATGAGTGCCGGTTACCGGGTGTCTTTACTTCAGCCCTAATGTTTACCATGGCAACAAACAGCTGATCGAGCGAGAGATTGACAACAAACGTTTGCCTGCCCAGAATAATGCATTTTATCTTGTATTGATAAAATAGATTATTTTATGGGTAAATTGGGCAAATGGTTTTGTTACTTTCGAGCGGTAAAATAATGGCGGCCTTATAGCAGTGTGCTCAGACAAGTCTGGTTTGCATATATATGTATATATACATCTGTATCAACGTCCATGGTGCCGAGACCAAAACTGTGAGTAGGATCTATGGTGGAGTAATTATGTGGGGTTATGTAGTTTAGATCATTTAATTGAAGGAAGTAAGTGGTTTCGCATAAGTGTACATTACTTGCATGTACATGTACAGGCACATGTTGGGCAAATTGTGACATGTAAATTAATGAGATGGGCACATGTACTTGAGGATTAAGTGACATGTAAATCCCTTGCTTATTGGAGAAGATTATTGCTTTAATTTTGAAATTGTTTGAAATGAATGGACTTCATTTATATTAAAGTCTATCTCTAAGATACAAAGTAATTAAAGAGTAATCTTCCCGGTACTTGAGGGATATTGATTTATAGTCTTTATTCCAATGTAACTGTATTTTTGGGATTGGATAATGACAATAGGGTGAACTCTTTGTTATTTCCATCAGGAGGAAGTCCACAGTGTGAATTTAATTTTTTTGGGCAATTAATCAATTTGGAAGGATGAATAGATAAACTCTTTTTCCAGACATTTCCAGTTTCATCATTTTAGGGTCAAACTGTGCTATTTCAATACATTCAGATTATACATATACAATTCCTGCCATTCACCTAGAAGGTGAATTAACTTAAGTTGTGTTTCTTTTTCTTTAAATTCCTCAAGTTTGCCGTCGCCTCCGCTGTTGGGCTGTCTACTGCTGAAATTCAAATAGCAATAACACCAGCAGAGATCCTAGCCCAGGGTGTTCTGTTGTGCCTGATCATGCGCACCCCCACCAGATAGCGCCCCTCCCACAAAACGATGGATCACTAATCTTGATCATTGAAGACGGCCGGCTGAACATATGATCTGAGCTGAAAGTGTGTGTGTCCATACGGTACCACGAGGCCAGGAGCGCCTATCCTATACACGACTTCGCAAACCGTTCAGGTAGCGAGGTGGGTGGTACGTACGTGTACCGCAGGTGGTTTTGTTGAGTAAGTTTCAAATTCCGTGTCATGAGTATCAGTTAGAGCGCGGAGCTATCATTAGTGCACAGGTGGATATTTTGTTTGTTCCCAACCACCTTTTTTTTCTGTCTTTGCGTGTGAGTATAGAAAGACAAGGCAAAAGCTGTTGGTACTGATCTGTTTGGGCTCAGTCGTAATTATAATTGGGTCCTGTAGAAAATTTTAAATCAACCAGTACGATGCACACCAAACCAACCAGTGGCTGTAATTTCTGTGTATCCATGCCAAAGACACGACAGCTAATATCTTAGTTAATTGTTTAAAATTTCCTAAACAGAGGAGACAAAATGGCAACCCCGAATCTCTATGAATTCCTGGAGTCACGAGGAGTTGGACGTGGTATTGTAACACTCCGACGGTCTACGGGTTCCACACAGAGGCAAGAATGCACTCTGGGCTCAGAACTTACGTTTACAAGAGCAAAACCTGTTTATTTCAGCAACACCATCAAACTCGCCCGTCCGAAGACTCACAACAAAATCGATCTCTCGAGACCGCCAAAAAGAAACCTCACTACGCAGGCGCGGCGGGCCTCCCGGTTGGTCGAGCTAGGGCGCTAGCCGCACGACCGTGGAGTCAGACTGGCGCCCCACCCCAACCGGCCAACCCCCGGAGCCACAGTATCATAGAAAGACTGATTACAAAAAAGGTGACAAAATCTCATTAAAATGTTGTTACTTTTTTCATGATTGTTTTCATTTTTTACATGTTCCTTCTGCACGGAATTAGTGCTGGCCGTATTATTATTGTGAGCGTTGTTTATTCAGTGGAGAAATGTTTGAACCCTTGTTTGACACTAAATCATGATATATTGTCAGGTGTATCTTGTCCTCCGCATTAGTTAGTTTCTTTGAAATTAAATCAAAAGTTTCCCATAATAGGCTCTTTTTATTTTATTGAGATAATGTTTGGGCTCACCTTCAGTCAAAATTAGTGTTTTGATGTTTACATTATTCAACTTATGGTATAAAAGCCTGTGCCCCCTAATCCAGCCTTGATGTATATTGCTATTATTATTATAATTAATACAAACACTGATCAAGTGGCTCGTGGGTTTCCTACATCAGGTCACTCAAAAGTTCTTAGTAAATATTTGTAGACAAATTTGAATTATTGTCACAATTATTTTTCAGATTGATGAAGCTGTTATCAATATGATGGAAGACAATGACCTGGCAGGCTTCATCCCCTTACTAGGAGACCGGATTGCAGCTCGAAATTTTTGTGTTAAAACCCTACAAGGTGCAGGTAATAAGCCAATAAGGAAACAAGTGCTCTTGCAGAAACTGCGGAAGAAGCTGAAACTGAGAAGAGATGCAGAGGAATCCAGCAGTGATGATAATGATGGAGATGAGAGTTCATTAGGAGCTACTTCCAGGAGTAAGAACAAGGAGTCTCTGCTGAAAGGTAACAAAAATGCCATGAGCGACAAGAGGAAGATAGACATCGGCTGGCTGGACTTTGACAGAACAAGAAACATCTATAAACAGATACGGAGACAGAAAGCTGGGGGTACAAGACAGTTATCTGTGCAGAAGACGACAGGCCGGGCTGACCTATTGGATATTGCACAAGGTTTAGTTTTTAAAGATGGTGTGTCATTCAAAGGAAGCAATTCTGAATATGAATTCGATATTTGTAATTTTCGACAAAAAAACATGAGTGATGAAGTAACTGTGGGTCAGTTATACGAGGATTCCAAAGTGCCTGTTTTGATATTCTATCTGAAGACAACACACAAGACAAAAACCCTTCAAAATCAGAATGAAAAGCCAAAGAACGAAAGGGAAGCGATTTTCATCGAGTCTTCTGACTCGGGTGAATAGCCCTTGCCTTTTTTAAACGTAGAGAATGAAATTGAAAGAGGCACAACACAGCATGAAAATGAGGCACCTCGCTCACCAAGTCCACCTCCAACCTCCGACAATCTCATTTGGACCCACAAATGCACCCACTATCCATGACCAGCTAGATGATACTCTCCCCTAGCCACAACCAGAAGTTATTCTCATCAGAAAGGGGGTGGTTGTTCATTTTCAAACCCATGAGTTCCAGTATTTCCGTGCACATGATACTTCCCAGTGGTGAGATCGAGGCGGGTCAATGTAGTGGGGTTTACAAGGATACTGTCACTCAATTCTTGGAGGAGTTTTGTGAAGAGATGACTACAGGGGACACCCACCTGGTACCTGTGATAAGGCATGGTTTTGGTGACAAAACAATGGGAAGCCGTAGCAAGAATTCCTGTGAAGGGATGGAATGACATTAGGTAATTTCCAATCTCATTGTCCCCTGTACTTTTGGAAACAGTGCTGTCCGGATCAAATGACACTAACACAATATCAGCGTTCCTGCACCACGTTCCTGAGAGCGAGAGGAACCTGCTGGAAGCTGCACTTAAGCAGTTCCCTTCTGACAGTAACTCATTAAAATAGTGGGGGAATATGACTTCAAGAAAATCCCGTCAGAAGCCAATCTTCCCAAGATCATTTAAGAAATGGGGCATAAAAAGATTATTCAAAAGCGGAGATTCATCGCTGATTGCATGCAGCCAGTGCTCAAATCACTTCACCTCACAAAAACTGAGTTTCACAATCTCTATGATTAAATACAACAATCATCTAAGAAGGCAATTGCTGTGTTGCAGTTCCCTCCACAATGTACAGTAAGTAAGCAAAGTGTTGGGACATGTCTTAAAAGGTGCGTGAGAGCATTTAATGAGCATTTGCTGAGGAGATATTTGCGGTACTGCACAGGATCTGATATACTTTCAGTAAATGTTATCATTGTGATATTTACTCAATTGACAGGTTTGGAAAGAAGACCAATCAGTCACATATGTGGAAATATGTCGGAAGTACCCTCAACATACGAAGGTTTTGTTGATTTGCGACATGAATTTAACGAAATCTTACAAAGTGGTGTCTGGGTGATGGATGTTATCTAGATTATCAAAGTATATCATGTAGGGCATAGCCAAAGGAAAAGAAGATATATACACGTAAACTACATGTTGCAGTTTCTATGTTCTGAACTCTGTAATTTAGTGTTCATTTTTGCCCAAATACATTTATAGATATTGCTAATATATAGTATGGTTTTGGTAAAAGCAATACAGTTTTCAGCACTATTTCTCAAGTTAGTACATGCCTTTAGCACTTAACTTTTTCCTCTGGTTTTAACACAAAAAGTATCAGACAAAAAGTGTCAAAAGGAGTATGTCATAATGGTTTTCTTTTCTGCAAGTACAGTATTGAATTGTCCTGTGTAAACTCACCCCCGGTTTTTGAGAATGGAACAGCCAGATTAAGAGTTTTCTATGGAGCTCAAAGTAGATTATTATGCAAATTAGAAATGCAAATTTGAGTGTGCTCCACTGATTCAGATGGGGAGTGCAATGTGGATGTATGTATTGCAGGGCAGACACACCCAAGCTTTCTGTGTGAATAGACATGCATGTACATACTGTGTGTGACAGCTAATGCTTATAAAACACAGTGCATTTCAGATGTTCGTCTTTCAAGAATGATACATGTAGTTGCCAGTTGGAAAACTGTAAGGGTAACCTTATTTTTATTTTCAAATTATCTACACTATTCTATAAGCAAGTAGTTTGGAGTATTTTTGTGTGTCTTACTGTGCCAGATATTAGCAAGAGATGTAAAATTAAGCATGGTTTATACGCATCTTATGATAACCATCCCCAAGAAATTATGATAGAGGCAGAGTTACTGTTTCCATGTTCTTTAAAGAATTTGTACATAGAATGTTTTTTTTTTTTCTCTATTTAACCAAAGGGCTACCCGGTAGGGCCAGCATAGTGGTAGCCACTTGGCCCCGCCCATAGGGAATATTGCCCGTTGGGCCTTCGAAATGTACATGTATGCCAAGGCTTTTGGGGGACAATCTGATAAGGAGCCTGTCTGCTCTGGGCGGATGCCTCGTTCTGTGTGAACGCCATGCTTGGGTAGGTTTCTCTCTTTCTGTGTGAACGCCATGCTTGGGCGGATGCCTCGTTCTGTGTGAACGCCATGCTTGGGTAGGACGCCTCGTTCAGTGTAAACGCCATGCTTTGATGGACCCCTTGTTCTGTGTGAACGCCCGCTCTGTGTGGAACCTCGTTCTTTTGTATGAACACCAGACTCTGGCTGGATCCTCGTTCTCTGTAAATGCCCCGCACTGTGTGGACCCCCCCATTCTGTTGGAACGCCCAGGTATGTGTGGACCCTTATTCTCTGTGATCAGCCTGAGACTGGGAACAACCCCAACTCTTGGAGGACTCTGGCGCTGAGTGATTGTTCATTGCCGAGGGCACCCTTTCTAGAAGGCCAGCAACATTTATCACCTGGGGAGAAGTATAGAGTGTCGGCTGGACCATTGTTATAGCTGATATCTGTTGAATGACGTTTATGTAAATTTAAGATCGGAGGTAATTGTAAATATATTCATGTATCACCTTTTGAATTGAATTAAATTATTATATTTTGTTATTGTATTTGCAAACTTTGGGTATGGGTTTGTGGCTAGACTTGTCCTTGTCGTGTGGCACCCTAGTTTCAACTATTCACTGTGACATCACACACGGGAAGCACAGACTCGTGATGTGACAGTACTTTTGCTGTAAGTGGTTTCTCAAAAAATGAGGGTATGTTTGAAAGATACCAAATAAGTGAAATACAGATTAAAGTTAATTTTAGAACATAAATTTCTTCTACAAACCTTTATTATAAAATTATGTAAAAAAAATAAACGTTGTCCAGTAGAACCATACATCTTCATTTTAATGACTGTTTTCCTTAAACAGCAGCAAGTTTTCTGCAATTTACCTGTTTTTTCATGCAAGTGTTTGTTTTTTTTTAATTTAGCCAAGTTAACATATACAAATATCACCTAATGTCTCTGCTGAAACTGTTAATTCATGTGATAACTGTAACTATGATAACTGTAACTAAGGGACAGAGGAAAGTATGTAAAAATCTACACACACACATATATACATGTCTATATACTTTTTGGTGATCTTTAAAGTGTGCCTGGTCTTCAAATTTTATTTTCACTGACATGATGTCGAAATTCTCCCTGTAATTTGTCAAGGTAGTTTTGGTTATTTTATCTTACTCGTAGTCACCACTTTGCTTAGAAAATGGTCGGCGTAATTATTTTCATATTTGACAAACGTGTTAGTGAAAACACACAACATTAAAGGTTTACGTTTTAATCTTCAATTATATATACTTCATTGCAAATGTTGGCTCTTTGGAAGGGATAAACCTCATGACATGAACGGTATGTGTGACAACCGGGTTGCATAATTGTGTGAACATCTTGTACACCTTTCACAATAACCATTTTTACAATTCTTCAGGAATTTTTCAAGACCTTTGTAAACTGCTCGGTAACGTTGAAGCATATATTTGTTCAAATCTTGTCCATTTTTTATCATAAACAATATCCAGTTAATTAGAGTTTATAAATAATTCCCTACACTAATTACTTGCAGCATTGAGGATTGAAGGGAAAATTGCCCCAAACCTTACATAATTATAAAATACAAAAAAATGCTTTGCTTATAATTTTCCAGTTTTACTCGTTTGTATTTTTACAGAACTGTTGAAACAATAAGGAGAATTTACTTGATATCTCGCTTCCTTTTTGTTTATTGTCTCAGTTATCCCGTTGAAATAGAATCCTACTTTCCCACTAAATGCACCATCAACCAATCAAAATATTGTGAATTCATTTATAAGGGTTTTGAAAATTGAAATCAGATATCCGTTAACCACATATTTGCTGCAAGAAAATAATCAGTTAAACATCAAGGTAATTTGTGGTAAGGAGTTATGTTTACTGGTACATCGTATCAATCTGTTATAAGCCACTATTAACACGAGTGGTCTACAAGTCCATCTCATCCAGCATCATTCTTCTGAGGCTTCTGTACAGGTTTGGTCCCTCTTCAACAGTAACAGGCACATACATATTACCCTCTTCCATCAGGATTGCACAAAGCTCGAACACGGATTCATTGCAAGGTTATCGGCCTTTGTAGACGCTCTCACTGCTGCATACATCAATTTCACCTTGAGGCACCTCTACCAGGACGTTATTTTCTCCGAAGATCTGTGGCATAGTATGCATTAGCAGGGGGCGTCCAAATGGGCCATGGCAATTTCTTGAGGGGGTTATACAATGGCATTCCACTCCTTTACATCAGTGTCCAGTTCTCCCTAAAGTTTGTGATATTTAAATAGAAGTCTTTTAATAACATAATATTCATGAACTTTGTACACCAGCCTGAAAACTGTGCACGAATCACACTTTCCAAGACCACTTCATCTGGAACTCACCTGGGTCATATTCAGAAAGGGAAACTGCAGCAGTGATTTGTCTAGAAGATCTCCATTGAAATGGCCTTCATCTTTCAGTTGGCAGAAGATGTCTTTACAAAACTGAGTGAAGTGTTTTCTGAGCGTGCCCCACCAACACTCGATCTTTTGGTTATTTTGACTTGTTCCCTGCATGAAACTCTTCTCTTTAGCAAATGAATCATCATGATCCCTTCTAAGAAACTGCTCCATCTGTCGGATGTGTTTTCAGTTCCAAGATCAGCTTATATGATTCTTGGGCATCCCATGGCAGAGCGTACCGTGTTCACGTAATATCCCACAATGACAGCAAGGTCACTGCTGGTTGTATATGCTTCGAGCCACAAAACACGCCTCGAGAAACCATCAATACATCCAAAGCCTGAACACGTGGGAGTTGTAATTTTTAAATAAATGAAGTATGGGAATTTATTTACTGTGGTGCTCCCAGTAAAACATCAGTGGATTCGTCTACACACGTGGTCAGCTGTAAGTGCAGAAGTAGTGGTCAGCTAAGTGCAGCCTCATGACGAATTCACGCACTGAGCATGTTTACGTTTGCATGCTTTGTTCTCGACAGACCCTGCCTTTTTAAAAAACGACGGTGGACGGCACGTTTGAACTATGGAGC